>NC_069503.1:790198524-790393524 GCF_027579735.1 Bombina bombina | reverse complement strand
CTGTGGTACTCCACTTCGTGGATCTGAACTGCAAATGTTGTTCTCTTAAGTTTCCAAAAGAAGTATCTTACAAACAACAGTTCTGATAATGTCCATTTTTTAACCCAGGTAAGAAAGAGTGGTCTTAAAATCAATAGTACAAAGTGCATATAGTACCAAGGTAGTCAAAGAAAACTCTCTTAACAAATAGAGTATTAGAATTCCCTTACGCGTTTCAAAGCCTCTTGTTATGCTTCTTCCTCAGATAAAGAAATCATGAATGAAACTAACCTCAAAATTCCAAAATAAGGATGATGATGAAGAAATTATAATTTTTAAAGAGAGTAGGTTGTTATAATCAATCTGCAACAACAGATCAGCAAAACTGCTTTCTGTATTGCCGCTGAGTACCAGAGCTACATCACTAAGAGGGAGTAACGAACAGTGTGATATACCACCCCTTATCCCAGCCCCTCATTCAGCTTACTCATGCACAATAACGCACAGCATGGAAGTACTTTGGGATTGCTGTGATGTTACAGGCATACGGCTCAATATGCCCATGAGCAAGCGGCCATATAAGAAATGCCAATATGTGCGTACAACCGCATAGATTGGATGAATAACGCTCAAAATCTGGAGGGCATGGGCTATGTTTTGGAAGATAAAGGTAATCTAAAGTCAAACCGATGAGAACATTTAATAGATGTCTATGGCAATGTAATTTTGTCATGAAAAGTACAGCACCTTATGATTAATGAAAATGCAAATTGCAACCCTGAACTAATGGCAGAGTTTAGTTATTTTATGGCTTTAAACAATCCTTTTGCTGAAGCATGCAGAATGTATGAAGTAGAACAGGAATGCTTAAAAGATGCATCTCAAAATGATGTTATATCTTCAACTGTGACCATGGCAATAGTACAAGATCGTAAAAATGATCAACATAGATACAGTGTAATGAGGTAGCTATTATTTTTCAAAATGCAGAAGGTAAGCCTCCTCTTGTGCGAGATCTCATTATTCATTGTCAAAGTTCTAACAATAAAAAAAAAAAAACAGAAAAGATAAACATTTTAGATCCAAATTTGTAGCCAATGTTGTATCCACTTCTTATTCCTTTTCGGGACAAAAGTTGGTCACCTAAAATTAAACTTAATTACAACCCTACTACTGTAACAAACATAAGAAGTCAAACCTTAGAAAAGCCAAGAGAAAGGGTCTCACAAATGCAATTTTATAGGTACATGCTTTCCATCTTACATGAGTTTAACCCATTTCTCAGTGCTGGCAAATTGATCCAGCAGTACTTTGTAGATGCAAATGTTAAAACAGAAGGTAATCGTTTAAACAGTGGAGGTTACTCTATTGGGACAGGAGGGGCAGTGCCCTACTAGCAAAACACAAATAAAACGCCTTTGTAAAAATAAAATGCCTTTGTAAAAATAAAATGGCAATGTAAAGTGGAGATAGTAGGTTACTACTTTATTTTTTCAGGACAAGCAGGTTACTATTTTTTTCAGGAGTTGTGTGGGGGGTTAGGGGGTTAGTTTAAAATAAATAGAATTAAAAAAAAAAAGCTTACAAATTCAATTTAAGGGCATTTGTACAATTTGCCCTGTCTCAGAACAGTTCAAACATGCTTACTCTGTCCCTATTGGGATTTTATCATGTGACCCATTCACTTTCCATACGGCTGCCTAAGCACAGATTACCTAAAAAAAACAAAGGGCTTGTTTCTCATTGGAGACAGCTTCTTGGGTGGCGGGGTTTTGAATAACCTGAGCATATGACTCACCACAAAAAATCTATTATCTTGGACACTGACTATGTGGCCCTACTGTGTCTGATGGCTTCTGTGTAGTCTACGTATCATGGGGAAGAGAAGAAGCAGTGCAGGGGCAGCAGCTGGCTCTGCAAAGCTTACATATTGACACTATTAAGATATTGATGTGGCATCTGTATCCAGGAAGACAGTTACAGCCATGCAGGGAGTAATATAGGAGGTATGTGTGTATGGGTGGTGATCAGTCTGGAATATAACAGTTAAAGGCTTGAAGCAGAAGCAGCCGGTAATTAACTGAGTGTGTCCTAATATCCAGGTAAGTGTTTAACTATCATAGCCTAGGCACTACAATCATGCCTGGAAATTATTGCTACAAATCTGTTGTGGCTTGTTAAGCAAAGCGATTATCCCATTTATAGCCATATAATGATCAGTTGTATTAAAGAAACTAGTTTATTTAATACAACTGATCAATTATTAGATGGTTATGAATGGAATAATTCCTTTGCTTATAACAAGTCACAACAAAGTATAACTGGCAGCGGCAGTCTTTTCTCGGCTGCACCGAGTAAAGTTATGTACATTTATTTGCAGTGGGATAGGTGATTACTATTCTGGCTTATACATCTTTGTTACTGTGAAGTGTAATGTGGAGTGGAGAAAGCACCTACTAAGTACCTATAGCCTAGGGGGAGGTGCACCTAGCATGCATTCTTCCATTTTGAAATTAGGTCTTTCTCTTGCTCCTACAAAAAGTATGGACAGATTTCAGACCTTTGTAAATACAAAGGAATTCATTAGGAAATTGACCCTAAAGAGGTTTTTCTCCAAAGCATCAGTAGATGGACCAACATGCGTAACAAAGGAGGATACAGCTCCAAGGGACGTCTATAATCATACTGAATTGAGACCAAAATCAGTATTTTACCCTACCAATAGCAAAGGAACAGCTATTGAGGCCTTTGAAACGATAGTGTGCAAAGAGCTAAAGGACATTCGGTCCAAAAAGTTAAAGATCAAGAAACAAAATCTGACCGTCCGACAAACCAAAATAATTAAAGATCTGGAGAATGATCACAAGCTTGTCATCAAACCCACAGATAAAGGCAGAGGAATTGTGATCATGAATGAAGCAGATTACAAACAGGAGAGCGAAAGGATTCTCAATGACCGAGAAACGTATAAAGAATTATCTTCAAACCCTGTCGAAAGATTCAGAAAATAATTGTTGGTTCTATTAGAAGAAGAGAGGCAATTAGGGATATTCAATGAGAAGGAATTCAATTACATTAATATCAGTCATCCAATCACTCCAGTGATATATAATTTACCAAAAATTCATAAATCGCTACAATCACCACCTGGAAGACCGATTATATCTGGAATTGGCTCCTTAAGCAGTAACCTATCTGAATATGTGGATCTGATGCTACAAAAATATGTGAGACAGCTTCCATCATTCCTCATAGACTCAACTGAGGTATTGAACCTCCTAGAAGAAATCAGTTGGGAAGATGGATACATTATAGCAATTTGCAATGTCACATCGCTCTACACCTGTATTCCACATGATAAAGGAATAGAAGCAGTGGAAACATTCCTCACAAAAGATCTTGAAGTCCCGGAAGAACAGAGGGACTTCATCCTAGAGAGTATCAGATACATCCTGGACCATAACTATTTTTGTAGCAATGGAAGATATTTTCAACAAATTTGCGTTACTGCTATGGGGACCAGGTTCGCGCCGAGCTATGCCAATTTATACATGGGCAGGTGGGGAAATATTTTTTTGGACTCCTGCCCAGCTAGCGCGGACCTGGTCCTCTACCGACGCTATATAGATGACATACTCATAATTTGGAAGGGGACAATGACAGATCTGGAATTTACATTTGAAATTATGAATCAAAACACATATAATCTGAAATTCACTTATGAATGGAGCACTGTAAAAGCCACCTTCCTAGACCTTGATATCAGGATCAACAATGGGAAAATTGAGACATCAACGCATTTTAAAAAAGTGGATAGCAACAACTACATCCACGAGACCAGTTGCCATCATCCAAATTGGAAGAAGAACATCCCAAAGGGGCAATTAATGCGGATGAGAAAGAACTGCTCCACACAAGAGAAATGGGAAGAACAATCGGAGCTTATAAAGAAGAAGTTTGTGGACAGAGGATATAATGAGACAATGTTAAACCAAAAGAAAGAAGAGGTCGGCGGTATTGAAAGAGCAGAACTGACTAAGTACAGAAAAAGGACAACTAAGACAGCAGAAGAAATTACTTTTGATGTCCCAATGATTACTAAATATAGTGCTAATAAAAACATCATGGAGAACATCTTTAGGAAACACTGGGCTTTGTTAAAAGAAGACAATGTGATTGGAGAAAATCTTCCAGACAAACCCCGTTTCATCTACAGAAAAGCAAAAAATCTGAGAAATCATCTAGCACCGAGCATTCAAAGGAGAAGAAACCCCGTGACCAAAGATGTTTTTGGGAAGAAAATTACAGGATTCTTTCCGTGCTTGTCCTGCAAAGCCTGTAAACATGGGAAAAAATGACAAAATTCATTTGTCACCACACGAAAGAAAGCTATAAAATCCATGATATTATAAGGTGTCAGGACAAAGGCACTATATACTTGTTACAATGCTCTTGTGGTCTACAATACATTGGCCAAACCTCAAGACTTCTGAAAGAGAGGATCCGGGAACATCTATTATTAATAGAAAAATCCAGCATGGATACCGCCTTATATAGACATTTTACTACAATACACAAAGGGAATACGAAAGACCTTACCTACATGGGGATACAGAAAGTTAAGAAAGACTGGAGGGGTGGCAATTACGAGAAAAAGCTATTGTCTGCCGAATCCAGGTGGATCTTTAATTTGGACTGTCTTTTCCCCAAAGGCCTGAACAATAAGGATGATCTTTCTCATTTATTCAATATGACTTAGATGGAGTCAGAATCAAGGATGATTCACACTATTAGGACTATCCAGAATATCCTCCAGTAAAGTAAAAATATGAATATACTGTCTCATCTACACATATCCTCCAAAAATACGAAACATAAACTGAACGGGCTCATTAGGCTGATGTGTTGTCTTGTTATGAACACAAATATTGTTTTTTGTGAAGATAGTACTCGATCATAATCAATTTGTATCCCTTTCTAAAAAGAGTATGACACATGCCAATTTTCTCCTAGACAGAGGAAGTTTAAACATATAGTCATCATCCACGAGACCTCTCCATGTTTTAGGAGTCAAATTTATAAAAGGCAAGATTGCCAAAGAAAGTGTCTCAAAGAGATTCTCTGATTTCACAATCAGAGGAGATCTAGATTGATCTCTTTAGAGTTCATGATATTTTATGTATATTTTTTATGTGGTCTCAGGTACACTGATTGTAGCCAGCGCATCAACTTTAGACGACCTCCAGACAATACAAAAATTTCCCACATATGAAGGCATAAGTTTATGCGAGCTGCCACTGACAGATAGATGGCACAGCACATAAAGATTAAGACCTAGATTTGGAGTTTGGCGGTAGCCGTGAAAACCAGCGTTAGAGGCTCCTAACGCTGGTTTTAGGCTACCGCCGGTATTTGGAGTCAGTCAGGAAAGGGTCTAACGCTCACTTTTCAGCCGCAACTTTTCCATACCGCAGATCCCCTTACGTCAATTGCGTATCCTATCTTTTCAATGGGATCTTTCTAACTCCGGTATTTAGAGTCGTGGCTGAAGTGAGCGTTAGAATTCTAACAACAAAACTCCAGCCGCAGAAAAAAGTCAGTAGTTAAGAGCTTTCTGGGCTAACGCCGGTTTATAAAGCTCTTAACTACTGTGCTCTAAAGTACACTAACACCCATAAACTACCTATGCACCCCTAATCTGCCGACCGCCACCTACATTATACATATGTACCCCTAATCTGCTGCCCCTAACACCGCCGACCCCTATATTATATTTATTAACCCCTAATCTGCCCCCCACATCGCCACCAGCTACCTACACTTATTAACCCCTAATCTGCCGTTCGCACGCCGCCGCCAGCTACATTATAGCTATGTACCCCTAATCTGCTGCCCCTAACACCGCCGACCCCTATATTATATTTATTAACCCCTAACCTGCCCCCCTCAACGTCGCCTCCACCTGCCTACACTTATTAACCCCTAATCTGCCGAGCGGATCTCACCGCTACTATAATAAAGTTATTAACCCCTAATCCGCCTCACTCCCGCCTCAATAACCCTATAATAAATAGTATTAACCCCTAATCTGCCCTCCCTAACATCGCCGACACCTAACTTCAATTATTAACCCCTAATCTGCCGAGCGAATCTCGCCGCTATTCTAATAAATGTATTAACCCCTAAAGCTAAGTCTAACCCTAACACTAACACCCCCCTAAATTAAATATAATTTAAATCTAACGAAATAAATTACCGCTTATTAAATAAATTATTCCTATTTAAAACTAAATACTTACCTGTAAAATAAACCCTGATATAGCTACAATATAAATTATAATTATATTATAGCTATTTTAGGATTTATATTTATTTTACAGGTAACTTTGTATTTATTTTAACCAGGTACAATAGCTATTAAATAGTTAAGAACTATTTAATATCTACCTAGTTAAAATAATTACAAAATTACCTGTAAAATAAATCCTAACCTAAGTTACAATTAAACCTAACACTACACTATCAATAAATAAATTAAATAAAATACCTACAATTACCTACAATTAAACCTAACACTACACTATCAATAAATTAATTAAATACAATACCTACAAATAACTACAATGAAATAAACTAACTAAAGTACAAAAAATAAAAAAGAACTAAGTTACAAAAAATAAAAAAATATTTACAAACATAAGAAAAATATTACAATTTTAAACTAATTACACCTACTCTAAGCCCCCTAATAAAATAACAAATCCCCCCAAAATAAAAAATGCCCTACCCTATTCTAAATTACAAAAGTTCAAAGCTCTTACCTTACCAGCCCTGAACAGGGCCCTTTGCGGGGCATGCCCCAAGAAATTCAGCTCTTTTTCCTGTAAAAAAACACATACAATACCCCCCCCCAACATTACAACCCACCACCCACATACCCCTAATCTAACCCAAACCCCCCTTAAATAAACCTAACACTAAGCCCCTGAAGATCTTCCTACCTTGTCTTCACCTCACCGGGTATCACCGGGTATCACACCGATCCGTCCTGGCTCCGATATCTTCATCTAAGCCCAAGCGGGTGCTAGACATCCATCATCCGATGGCTGAAGAAGTCCAGAAGAGGCTCCAAAGTCTTCATCCTATCCGGGAAGAAGAGCAGATCCGGACCGGCAACCATCTTCTTCCAAGCGGCATCTTCTATCTTCATCCGATGAGGACCGGCTCCACCTTGAAGACCTTGGAACAGCCAAGTTCTATCAGATTGAACTTGATTCTGATTGGCTGATTCCATCAGCCAATCAGAATTTTCCTACCTTAATTCCGATTGGCTGATAGAATCCTATCAGCCAATCGGAATTCGAGGGATGCCATCTTGGATAACGTCCCTTAAAGGAACCGTCATTCGTCGGGAAGTCGTCGTCAGAAGAAGATGGGTCTGCGGTGGAGGTCTTCAAGATAGAGCCGGTCCTCATCGGATGAAGATAGAAGATGCCGCTTGGAAGAAGATGGTTGCCGGTCCGGATCTACTCTTCTTTCCGGATAGGATGAAGACTTTGGAGCCTCTTCTGGACTTCTTCAGCCGTCGGATGATGGATGTCTAGCACCCGCTTGGGCTTAGATGAAGATATCGGAGCCAGGACGGATCGGTGTGATACCCGGTGATACCCAGTGAGGTGAAGACAAGGTAGGAAGATCTTCAGGGGCTTAGTGTTAGGTTTATTTAAGGGGGGTTTGGGTTAGATTAGGGGTATGTGGGTGGTGGGTTGTAATGTTGGGGGGGTATTGTATGTGTTTTTTTACAGGAAAAAGAGCTGAATTTCTTGGGGCATGCCCCGCAAAGGGCCCTGTTCAGGGCTGGTAAGGTAAAAGAGCTTTGAACTTTTGTAATTTAGAATAGGGTAGGGCATTTTTTATGTGGTCTCAGGTACACTGATTGTAGCCAGCGCATCAACTTTAGACGACCTCCAGACAATACAAAAATTTCCCACATATGAAGGCATAAGTTTATGCTAGCTGCCACTGACAGATAGATGGCACAGCACATAAAGATTAAGGCCTAGATTTGGAGTTTGGCGGTAGCCGTGAAAACCAGCGTTAGAGGCTCCTAACGCTGGTTTTAGGCTACCGCCGGTATTTGGAGTCAGTCAGGAAAGGGTCTAACGCTCACTTTTCAGCCGCGACTTTTCCATACCGCAGATCCCCTTACGTCAATTGCGTATCCTATCTTTTCAATGGGATCTTTCTAACTCCGGTATTTAGAGTCGTGGCTGAAGTGAGCGTTAGAATTCTAACGACAAAACTCCAGTCGCAGAAAAAAGTCAGTAGTTAAGAGCTTTCTGGGCTAACGCCGGTTTATAAAGCTCTTAACTACTGTGCTCTAAAGTACACTAACACCCATAAACTACCTATGCACCCCTAAACCGAGGTCCCCCCACATCGCCGCCACTCGATTAAATTTTTTTAACCCCTAATCTGCCGACCGCCACCTACGTTATACTTATGTACCCCTAATCTGCTGCCCCTAACACCGCCGACCCCTATATTATATATATTAACCCCTAATCTGCCCCCCACGTCGCCGCCAGCTACCTACACTTATTAACCCCTAATCTGCCGTCCGCACGCCGCCGCCAGCTACATTATAGCTATGTACCCCTAATCTGCTGCCCCTAACACCACCGACCCCTATATTATATTTATTAACCCCTAACCTGCCCCCCTCAACGTCGCCTCCACCTGCCTACACTTATTAACCCCTAATCTGCCAAGCGGATCTCTCCGCTACTATAATAAAGTTTTTAACCCCTAATCCGCCTCACTCCCGCCTCAATAACCCTATAATAAATAGTATTAACCCCTAATCTGCCCTCCCTAACATCGCCGACACCTAACTTCAATTATTAACCCCTAATCTGCCGAGCGAATCTCGCCGCTATTCTAATAAATGTATTAACCCCTAAAGCTAAGTCTAACCCTAACACTAACACCCCCCTAAATTAAATATAATTTAAATCTAACGAAATAAATTACCGCTTATTAAATAAATTATTCCTATTTAAAACTAAATACTTACCTGTAAAATAAACCCTGATATAGCTACAATATAAATTATAATTATATTATAGCTATTTTAGGATTTATATTTATTTTACAGGTAACTTTGTATTTATTTTAACCAGGTACAATAGCTATTAAATAGTTAAGAACTATTTAATATCTACCTAGTTAAAATAATTACAAAATTACCTGTAAAATAAATCCTAACCTAAGTTACAATTAAACCTAACACTACACTATCAATAAATAAATTAAATAAAATACCTACAATTACCTACAATTAAACCTAACACTACACTATCAATAAATTAATTAAATACAATACCTACAAATAACTACAATGAAATAAACTAACTAAAGTACAAAAAATAAAAAAGAACTAAGTTACAAAAAATAAAAAAATATTTACAAACATAAGAAAAATATTACAATTTTAAACTAATTACACCTACTCTAAGCCCCCTAATAAAATAACAAATCCCCCCAAAATAAAAAATGCCCTACCCTATTCTAAATTACAAAAGTTCAAAGCTCTTTTACCTTACCAGCCCTGAACAGGGCCCTTTGCGGGGCATGCCCCAAGAAATTCAGCTCTTTTTCCTGTAAAAAAACACATACAATACCCCCCCCAACATTACAACCCACCACCCACATACCCCTAATCTAACCCAAACCCCCCTTAAATAAACCTAACACTAAGCCCCTGAAGATCTTCCTACCTTGTCTTCACCTCACCGGGTATCACCGGGTATCACACCGATCCGTCCTGGCTCCGATATCTTCATCTAAGCCCAAGCGGGTGCTAGACATCCATCATCCGACGGCTGAAGAAGTCCAGAAGAGGCTCCAAAGTCTTCATCCTATCCGGGAAGAAGAGCAGATCCGGACCGGCAACCATCTTCTTCCAAGCGGCATCTTCTATCTTCATCCGATGAGGACCGGCTCCATCTTGAAGACCTTGGAACAGCCAATAGAATGCGAGCTCAATCTGATTGGCTGATTGAATCAGCCAATCAGATTGAACTTGATTCTGATTGGCTGATTCCATCAGCCAATCAGAATTTTCCTACCTTAATTCCGATTGGCTGATAGAATCCTATCAGCCAATCGGAATTCGAGGGATGCCATCTTGGATAACGTCCCTTAAAGGAACCGTCATTCGTCGGGAAGTCGTCGTCAGAAGAAGATGGGTCCGCGGTGGAGGTCTTCAAGATAGAGCCGGTCCTCATCGGATGAAGATAGAAGATGCCGCTTGGAAGAAGATGGTTGCCGGTCCGGATCTACTCTTCTTCCCGGATAGGATGAAGACTTTGGAGCCTCTTCTGGACTTCTTCAGCCGTCGGATGATGGATGTCTAGCACCCGCTTGGGCTTAGATGAAGATATAGGAGCCAGGACGGATCGGTGTGATACCCGGTGATACCCAGTGAGGTGAAGACAAGGTAGGAAGATCTTCAGGGGCTTAGTGTTAGGTTTATTTAAGGGGGGTTTGGGTTAGATTAGGGGTATGTGGGTGGTGGGTTGTAATGTTGGGGGGGTATTGTATGTGTTTTTTTACAGGAAAAAGAGCTGAATTTCTTGGGGCATGCCCCGCAAAGGGCCCTGTTCAGGGCTGGTAAGGTAAAAGAGCTTTGAACTTTTGTAATTTAGAATAGGGTAGGGCATTTTTTATGTGGTCTCAGGTACACTGATTGTAGCCAGCGCATCAACTTTAGACGACCTCCAGACAATACAAAAATTTCCCACATATGAAGGCATAAGTTTATGCTAGCTGCCACTGACAGATAGATGGCACAGCACATAAAGATTAAGGCCTAGATTTGGAGTTTGGCGGTAGCCGTGAAAACCAGCGTTAGAGGCTCCTAACACTGGTTTTAGGCTACCGCCGGTATTTGGAGTCAGTCAGGAAAGGGTCTAACGCTCACTTTTCAGCCGCAACTTTTCCATACCGCAGATCCCCTTACGTCAATTGCGTATCCTATCTTTTCAATGGGATCTTTCTAACTCCGGTATTTAGAGTCGTGGCTGAAGTGAGCGTTAGAATTCTAACGACAAAACTCCAGTCGCAGAAAAAAGTCAGTAGTTAAGAGCTTTCTGGGCTAACGCCGGTTTATAAAGCTCTTAACTACTGTGCTCTAAAGTACACTAACACCCATAAACTACCTATGCACCCCTAAACCGAGGTCCCCCCACATCGCCGCCACTCGATTAAATTTTTTTAACCCCTAATCTGCCGACCGCCACCTACGTTATACTTATGTACCCCTAATCTGCTGCCCCTAACACCGCCGACCCCTATATTATATATATTAACCCCTAATCTGCCCCCCACGTCGCCGCCAGCTACCTACACTTATTAACCCCTAATCTGCCGTCCGCACGCCGCCGCCAGCTACATTATAGCTATGTACCCCTAATCTGCTGCCCCTAACACCACCGACCCCTATATTATATTTATTAACCCCTAACCTGCCCCCCTCAACGTCGCCTCCACCTGCCTACACTTATTAACCCCTAATCTGCCAAGCGGATCTCTCCGCTACTATAATAAAGTTTTTAACCCCTAATCCGCCTCACTCCCGCCTCAATAACCCTATAATAAATAGTATTAACCCCTAATCTGCCCTCCCTAACATCGCCGACACCTAACTTCAATTATTAACCCCTAATCTGCCGAGCGAATCTCGCCGCTATTCTAATAAACGTATTAACCCCTAAAGCTAAGTCTAACCCTAACACTAACACCCCCCTAAATTAAATATAATTTAAATCTAACGAAATAAATTACCTCTTATTAAATAAATTATTCCTATTTAAAACTAAATACTTACCTGTAAAATAAACCCTAATATAGCTACAATATAAATTATAATTATAATATAGCTATTTTAGGATTTATATTTATTTTACAGGTAACTTTGTATTTATTTTAACCAGGTACAATAGCTATTAAATAGTTAAGAACTATTTAATATCTACCTAGTTAAAATAATTACAAAATTACCTGTAAAATAAATCCTAACCTAAGTTACAATTAAACCTAACACTACACTATCAATAAATAAATTAAATAAAATACCTACAATTACCTACAATTAAACCTAACACTACACTATCAATAAATTAATTAAATACAATACCTACAAATAACTACAATGAAATAAACTAACTAAAGTACAAAAAATAAAAAAGAACTAAGTTACAAAAAATAAAAAAATATTTACAAACATAAGAAAAATATTACAATTTTAAACTAATTACACCTACTCTAAGCCCCCTAATAAAATAACAAATCCCCCCAAAATAAAAAATGCCCTACCCTATTCTAAATTACAAAAGTTCAATGCTCTTTTACCTTACCAGCCCTGAACAGGGCCCTTTGCGGGGCATGCCCCAAGAAATTCAGCTCTTTTTCCTGTAAAAAAACACATACAATACCCCCCCCAACATTACAACCCACCACCCACATACCCCTAATCTAACCCAAACCCCCCTTAAATAAACCTAACACTAAGCCCCTGAAGATCTTCCTACCTTGTCTTCACCTCACCGGGTATCACCGGGTATCACACCGATCCGTCCTGGCTCCGATATCTTCATCTAAGCCCAAGCGGGTGCTAGACATCCATCATCCGATGGCTGAAGAAGTCCAGAAGAGGCTCCAAAGTCTTCATCCTATCCGGGAAGAAGAGCAGATCCGGACCGGCAACCATCTTCTTCCAAGCGGCATCTTCTATCTTCATCCGATGAGGACCGGCTCCATCTTGAAGACCTTGGAACAGCCAATAGAATGCGAGCTCAATCTGATTGGCTGATTGAATCAGCCAATCAGATTGAACTTGATTCTGATTGGCTGATTCCATCAGCCAATCAGAATTTTCCTACCTTAATTCCGATTGGCTGATAGAATCCTATCAGCCAATCGGAATTCGAGGGATGCCATCTTGGATAACATCCCTTAAAGGAACCGTCATTCGTCGGGAAGTCATCGTCAGAAGAAGATGGGTCCGCGGTGGAGGTCTTCAAGATAGAGCCGGTCCTCATCGGATGAAGATAGAAGATGCTGCTTGGAAGAAGATGGTTGCCGGTCCGGATCTACTCTTCTTCCCGGATAGGATGAAGACTTTGGAGCCTCTTCTGGACTTCTTCAGCCGTCGGATGATGGATGTCTAGCACCCGCTTGGGCTTAGATGAAGATATCGGAGCCAGGACGGATCGGTGTGATACCCGGTGATACCCAGTGAGGTGAAGACAAGGTAGGAAGATCTTCAGGGGCTTAGTGTTAGGTTTATTTAAGGGGGGTTTGAGTTAGATTAGGGGTATGTGGGTGGTGGGTTGTAATGTTGGGGGGGTATTGTATGTGTTTTTTTACAGGAAAAAGAGCTGAATTTCTTGGGGCATGCCCCGCAAAGGGCCCTGTTCAGGGCTGGTAAGGTAAAAGAGCTTTGAACTTTTGTAATTTAGAATAGGGTAGGGCATTTTTTATGTGGTCTCAGGTACACTGATGGTAGCCAGCGCATCAACTTTAGACGACCTCCAGACAATACAAAAATTTCCCACATATGAAGGCATAAGTTTATGCTAGCTGCCACTGACAGATAGATGGCACAGCACATAAAGATTAAGGCCTAGATTTGGAGTTTGGCGGTAGCCGTGAAAACCAGCGTTAGAGGCTCCTAACGCTGGTTTTAGGCTACCGCCGGTATTTGGAGTCAGTCAGGAAAGGGTCTAACGCTCACTTTTCAGCCGCGACTTTTCCATACCGCAGATCCCCTTACGTCAATTGCGTATCCTATCTTTTCAATGGGATCTTTCTAACTCCGGTATTTAGAGTCGTGGCTGAAGTGAGCGTTAGAATTCTAACGACAAAACTCCAGTCGCAGAAAAAAGTCAGTAGTTAAGAGCTTTCTGGGCTAACGCCGGTTTATAAAGCTCTTAACTACTGTGCTCTAAAGTACACTAACACCCATAAACTACCTATGCACCCCTAAACCGAGGTCCCCCCACATCGCCGCCACTCGATTAAATTTTTTTAACCCCTAATCTGCCGACCGCCACCTACGTTATACTTATGTACCCCTAATCTGCTGCCCCTAACACTGCCGACCCCTATATTATATATATTAACCCCTAATCTGCCCCCCACGTCGCCGCCAGCTACCTACACTTATTAACCCCTAATCTGCCGTCCGCACGCCGCCGCCAGCTACATTATAGCTATGTACCCCTAATCTGCTGCCCCTAACACCACCGACCCCTATATTATATTTATTAACCCCTAACCTGCCCCCCTCAACGTCGCCTCCACCTGCCTACACTTATTAACCCCTAATCTGCCAAGCGGATCTCTCCGCTACTATAATAAAGTTTTTAACCCCTAATCCGCCTCACTCCCGCCTCAATAACCCTATAATAAATAGTATTAACCCCTAATCTGCCCTCCCTAACATCGCCGACACCTAACTTCAATTATTAACCCCTAATCTGCCGAGCGAATCTCGCCGCTATTCTAATAAACGTATTAACCCCTAAAGCTAAGTCTAACCCTAACACTAACACCCCCCTAAATTAAATATAATTTAAATCTAACGAAATAAATTACCTCTTATTAAATAAATTATTCCTATTTAAAACTAAATACTTACCTGTAAAATAAACCCTAATATAGCTACAATATAAATTATAATTATAATATAGCTATTTTAGGATTTATATTTATTTTACAGGTAACTTTGTATTTATTTTAACCAGGTACAATAGCTATTAAATAGTTAAGAACTATTTAATATCTACCTAGTTAAAATAATTACAAAATTACCTGTAAAATAAATCCTAACCTAAGTTACAATTAAACCTAACACTACACTATCAATAAATAAATTAAATAAAATACCTACA
Organism: Bombina bombina; assembly: GCF_027579735.1. Classification (NCBI taxonomy): domain Eukaryota; kingdom Metazoa; phylum Chordata; class Amphibia; order Anura; family Bombinatoridae; genus Bombina; species Bombina bombina. The sequence goes on along the minus strand of NC_069503.1, from coordinate 790,378,588 downwards.
ATTACCTACAATTAAACCTAACACTACACTATCAATAAATTAATTAAATACAATACCTACAAATAACTACAATGAAATAAACTAACTAAAGTACAAAAAATAAAAAAGAACTAAGTTACAAAAAATAAAAAAATATTTACAAACATAAGAAAAATATTACAATTTTAAACTAATTACACCTACTCTAAGCCCCCTAATAAAATAACAAATCCCCCCAAAATAAAAAATGCCCTACCCTATTCTAAATTACAAAAGTTCAAAGCTCTTTTACCTTACCAGCCCTGAACAGGGCCCTTTGCGGGGCATGCCCCAAGAAATTCAGCTCTTTTTCCTGTAAAAAAACACATACAATACCCCCCCCAACATTACAACCCACCACCCACATACCCCTAATCTAACCCAAACCCCCCTTAAATAAACCTAACACTAAGCCCCTGAAGATCTTCCTACCTTGTCTTCACCTCACCGGGTATCACCGGGTATCACACCGATCCGTCCTGGCTCCGATATCTTCATCTAAGCCCAAGCGGGTGCTAGACATCCATCATCCGACGGCTGAAGAAGTCCAGAAGAGGCTCCAAAGTCTTCATCCTATCCGGGAAGAAGAGCAGATCCGGACCGGCAACCATCTTCTTCCAAGCGGCATCTTCTATCTTCATCCGATGAGGACCGGCTCCATCTTGAAGACCTTGGAACAGCCAATAGAATGCGAGCTCAATCTGATTGGCTGATTGAATCAGCCAATCAGATTGAACTTGATTCTGATTGGCTGATTCCATCAGCCAATCAGAATTTTCCTACCTTAATTCCGATTGGCTGATAGAATCCTATCAGCCAATCGGAATTCGAGGGATGCCATCTTGGATAACGTCCCTTAAAGGAACCGTCATTCGTCGGGAAGTCGTCGTCAGAAGAAGATGGGTCCGCGGTGGAGGTCTTCAAGATAGAGCCGGTCCTCATCGGATGAAGATAGAAGATGCCGCTTGGAAGAAGATGGTTGCCGGTCCGGATCTACTCTTCTTCCCGGATAGGATGAAGACTTTGGAGCCTCTTCTGGACTTCTTCAGCCGTCGGATGATGGATGTCTAGCACCCGCTTGGGCTTAGATGAAGATATAGGAGCCAGGACGGATCGGTGTGATACCCGGTGATACCCAGTGAGGTGAAGACAAGGTAGGAAGATCTTCAGGGGCTTAGTGTTAGGTTTATTTAAGGGGGGTTTGGGTTAGATTAGGGGTATGTGGGTGGTGGGTTGTAATGTTGGGGGGGTATTGTATGTGTTTTTTTACAGGAAAAAGAGCTGAATTTCTTGGGGCATGCCCCGCAAAGGGCCCTGTTCAGGGCTGGTAAGGTAAAAGAGCTTTGAACTTTTGTAATTTAGAATAGGGTAGGGCATTTTTTATGTGGTCTCAGGTACACTGATTGTAGCCAGCGCATCAACTTTAGACGACCTCCAGACAATACAAAAATTTCCCACATATGAAGGCATAAGTTTATGCTAGCTGCCACTGACAGATAGATGGCACAGCACATAAAGATTAAGGCCTAGATTTGGAGTTTGGCGGTAGCCGTGAAAACCAGCGTTAGAGGCTCCTAACACTGGTTTTAGGCTACCGCCGGTATTTGGAGTCAGTCAGGAAAGGGTCTAACGCTCACTTTTCAGCCGCGACTTTTCCATACCGCAGATCCCCTTACGTCAATTGCGTATCCTATCTTTTCAATGGGATCTTTCTAACTCCGGTATTTAGAGTCGTGGCTGAAGTGAGCGTTAGAATTCTAACGACAAAACTCCAGTCGCAGAAAAAAGTCAGTAGTTAAGAGCTTTCTGGGCTAACGCCGGTTTATAAAGCTCTTAACTACTGTGCTCTAAAGTACACTAACACCCATAAACTACCTATGCACCCCTAAACCGAGGTCCCCCCACATCGCCGCCACTCGATTAAATTTTTTTAACCCCTAATCTGCCGACCGCCACCTACGTTATACTTATGTACCCCTAATCTGCTGCCCCTAACACCGCCGACCCCTATATTATATATATTAACCCCTAATCTGCCCCCCACTTCGCCGCCAGCTACCTACACTTATTAACCCCTAATCTGCCGTCCGCACGCCGCCGCCAGCTACATTATAGCTATGTACCCCTAATCTGCTGCCCCTAACACCACCGACCCCTATATTATATTTATTAACCCCTAACCTGCCCCCCTCAACGTCGCCTCCACCTGCCTACACTTATTAACCCCTAATCTGCCAAGCGGATCTCTCCGCTACTATAATAAAGTTTTTAACCCCTAATCCGCCTCACTCCCGCCTCAATAACCCTATAATAAATAGTATTAACCCCTAATCTGCCCTCCCTAACATCGCCGACACCTAACTTCAATTATTAACCCCTAATCTGCCGAGCGAATCTCGCCGCTATTCTAATAAACGTATTAACCCCTAAAGCTAAGTCTAACCCTAACACTAACACCCCCCTAAATTAAATATAATTTAAATCTAACGAAATAAATTACCTCTTATTAAATAAATTATTCCTATTTAAAACTAAATACTTACCTGTAAAATAAACCCTAATATAGCTACAATATAAATTATAATTATAATATAGCTATTTTAGGATTTATATTTATTTTACAGGTAACTTTGTATTTATTTTAACCAGGTACAATAGCTATTAAATAGTTAAGAACTATTTAATATCTACCTAGTTAAAATAATTACAAAATTACCTGTAAAATAAATCCTAACCTAAGTTACAATTAAACCTAACACTACACTATCAATAAATAAATTAAATAAAATACCTACAATTACCTACAATTAAACCTAACACTACACTATCAATAAATTAATTAAATACAATACCTACAAATAACTACAATGAAATAAACTAACTAAAGTACAAAAAATAAAAAAGAACTAAGTTACAAAAAATAAAAAAATATTTACAAACATAAGAAAAATATTACAATTTTAAACTAATTACACCTACTCTAAGCCCCCTAATAAAATAACAAATCCCCCCAAAATAAAAAATGCCCTACCCTATTCTAAATTACAAAAGTTCAAAGCTCTTTTACCTTACCAGCCCTGAACAGGGCCCTTTGCGGGGCATGCCCCAAGAAATTCAGCTCTTTTTCCTGTAAAAAAACACATACAATACCCCCCCCCAACATTACAACCCACCACCCACATACCCCTAATCTAACCCAAACCCCCCTTAAATAAACCTAACACTAAGCCCCTGAAGATCTTCCTACCTTGTCTTCACCTCACCGGGTATCACCGGGTATCACACCGATCCGTCCTGGCTCCGATATCTTCATCTAAGCCCAAGCGGGTGCTAGACATCCATCATCCGACGGCTGAAGAAGTCCAGAAGAGGCTCCAAAGTCTTCATCCTATCCGGGAAGAAGAGTAGATCCGGACCGGCAACCATCTTCTTCGAAGCGGCATCTTCTATCTTCATCCGATGAGGACCGGCTCCATCTTGAAGACCTTGGAACAGCCAATAGAATGCGAGCTCAATCTGATTGGCTGATTGAATCAGCCAATAAGATTGAACTTGATTCTGATTGGCTGATTCCATCAGCCAATCAGAATTTTCCTACCTTAATTCCGATTGGCTGATAGAATCCTATCAGCCAATCGGAATTCGAGGGACGCCATCTTGGATAACGTCCCTTAAAGGAACCGTCATTCGTTGGGAAGTCATCGTCGGAAGAAGATGGGTCCGCGGTGGAGGTCTTCAAGATAGAGCCGGTCCTCATCGGATGAAGATAGAAGATGCCGCTTGGAAGAAGATGGTTGCCGGTCCGGATCTACTCTTCTTCCCGGATAGGATGAAGACTTTGGAGCCTCTTCTGGACTTCTTCAGCCGTCGGATAATGGATGTCTAGCACCCGCTTGGGCTTAGATGAAGATATCGGAGCCAGGACGGATCGTTGTGATACCCGGTGATACCCAGTGAGGTGAAGACAAGGTAGGAAGATCTTCAGGGGCTTAGTGTTAGGTTTATTTAAGGGGGGTTTGGGTTAGATTAGGGGTATGTGGGTGGTGGGTTGTAATGTTGGGGGGGGTATTGTATGTGTTTTTTTACAGGAAAAAGAGCTGAATTTCTTGGGGCATGCCCCGCAAAGGGCCCTGTTCAGGGCTGGTAAGGTAAAAGAGCTTTGAACTTTTGTAATTTAGAATAGGGTAGGGCATTTTTTATGTGGTCTCAGGTACACTGATTGTAGCCAGCGCATCAACTTTAGACGACCTCCAGACAATACAAAAATTTCCCACATATGAAGGCATAAGTTTATGCTAGCTGCCACTGACAGATAGATGGCACAGCACATAAAGATTAAGGCCTAGATTTGGAGTTTGGCGGTAGCCTTGAAAACCAGCGTTAGAGGCTCCTAACGCTGGTTTTAGGCTACCGCCGGTATTTGGAGTCAGTCAGGAAAGGGTCTAACGCTCACTTTTCAGCCGCGAATTTTCCATACCGCAGATCCCCTTACGTCAATTGCGTATCCTATCTTTTCAATGGGATCTTTCTAACTCCGGTATTTAGAGTCGTGGCTGAAGTGAGCGTTAGAATTCTAACGACAAAACTCCAGCCGCAGAAAAAAGTCAGTAGTTAAGAGCTTTCTGGGCTAACGCCGGTTTATAAGGCTCTTAACTACTGTGCTCTAAAGTACACTAACACCCATAAACTACCTATGCACCCCTAAACCGAGGTCCCCCCACATCGCCGCCACTCGATTAAATTTTTTTAACCCCTAATCTGCCGACCGCCACCTACGTTATACTTATGTACCCCTAATCTGCTGCCCCTAACACCGCCGACCCCTATATTATATATATTAACCCCTAATCTGCCCCCCACGTCGCCGCCAGCTACCTACACTTATTAACCCCTAATCTGCCGTCCGCACGCCGCCGCCAGCTACATTATAGCTATGTACCCCTAATCTGCTGCCCCTAACACCACCGACCCCTATATTATATTTATTAACCCCTAACCTGCCCCCCTCAACGTCGCCTCCACCTGCCTACAATTATTAACCCCTAATCTGCCAAGCGGATCTCTCTGCTACTATAATAAAGTTTTTAACCCCTAATCCGCCTCACTCCCGCCTCAATAACCCTATAATAAATAGTATTAACCCCTAATCTGCCCTCCCTAACATCGCCGACACCTAACTTCAATTATTAACCCCTAATCTGCCGAGCGAATCTCGCCGCTATTCTAATAAACGTATTAACCCCTAAAGCTAAGTCTAACCCTAACACTAACACCCCCCTAAATTAAATATAATTTAAATCTAACGAAATAAATTACCTCTTATTAAATAAATTATTCCTATTTAAAACTAAATACTTACCTGTAAAATAAACCCTAATATAGCTACAATATAAATTATAATTATATTATAGCTATTTTAGGATTTATATTTATTTTACAGGTAACTTTGTATTTATTTTAACCAGGTACAATAGCTATTAAATAGTTAAGAACTATTTAATATCTACCTAGTTAAAATAATTACAAAATTACCTGTAAAATAAATCCTAACCTAAGTTACAATTAAACCTAACACTACACTATCAATAAATTAATTAAATACAATACCTACAAATAACTACAATGAAATAAACTAACTAAAGTACAAAAAATAAAAAAGAACTAAGTTACAAAAAATAAAAAAATATTTACAAACATAAGAAAAATATTACTACAATTTTAAACTAATTACACCTACTCTAAGCCCCCTAATAAAATAACAAAGCCCCCCAAAATAAAAAATGCCCTACCCTATTCTAAATTACAAAAGTTCAAAGCTCTTTTACCTTACCAGCCCTGAACACGGCCCTTTGCGGGGCATGCCCCAAGAAATTCAGCTCTTTTTCCTGTAAAAAAACACATACAATACACCCCCAACATTACAACCCACCACCAACATACCCCTAATCTAACCCAAACCCCCCTTAAATAAACCTAACACTAAGCCCCTGAAGATCTTCCTACCTTGTCTTCACCTCACCGGGTATCACCGGGTATCACACCGATCCGTCCTGGCTCCGATATCTTCATCTAAGCCCAAGCGGGTGCTAGACATCCATCATCCAACGGCTGAAGAAGTCCAGAAGAGGCTCCAAAGTCTTCATCCTATCCGGGAAGAAGAGTAGAACTCGGAACAGCCAATAGAATGCGAGCTCAATCTGATTGGCTGATTGAATCAGCCAATCGGATTGAACTTGATTCTGATTGACTGATTCCATCAGCCAATCAGAATTTTCCTACCTTAATTCCGATTGGCTGATAGAATCCTATCAGCCAATCGGACTTTGAGGGACGCCATCTTGGATGACGTCCCTTAAAGGAACCGTCATTCGTCGGGAAGTCGTCGTCAGAAGAAGATGGGTCCGCGGTGGAGGTCTTCAAGATGGAGCCGGTCCTCATCGGATGAAGATAGAAGATGCCGCTTGGAAGAAGATGGTTGCCGGTCCGGATCTACTCTTCTTTCCGGATAGGATGAAGACTTTGGAGCCTCTTCTGGACTTCTTCAGCCGTCTGATTATGGATGTCTAGCCCCCGCTTGGGCTTAGATGAAGATATCGGAGCCAGGATGGATCGGTGTGATACCCGGTGAGGTGAAGACAAGGTAGGAAGATCTTCAGGGGCTTAGTGTTAGGTTTATTTAAGGGGGGTTTGGGTTAGATTAGGGGTATGTGGGTGGTGGGTTGTAATGTTGGGGGGGGTATTGTATGTGTTTTTTTTACAGGAAAAAGAGCTGAATTTCTTGGGGCATGCCCCGCAAAGGGCCGTGTTCAGGGCTGGTAAGGTAAAAGAGCTTTGAACTTTTGTAATTTAGAATAGGGTAGGGCATTTTTTATTTTGGAGGGCTTTGTTATTTTATTAGGGGGCTTAGAGTAGGTGTAATTAGTTTAAAATTGTTGTAATATTTTTCTTATGTTTGTAAATATTTTCTTATTTTTTGTAACTTAGTTCTTTTTTATTTTTTGTACTTTAGTTAGTTTATTTCATTGTAGTTATTTGTAGGTATTGTATTTAATTAATTTATTGATAGTGTAGTGTTAGGTTTAATTGTAGGTAATTGTAGGTATTTTATTTAATTAATTGATAGTGTAGTGTTAGGTTTAACTTAGGTTAGGATTTATTTTACAGGTAATTTTGTAATTATTTTAACTATTTTAGCTATTAAATAGTTCTTAACTATTTAATAGCTATTGTACCTGGTTAAAATAAATACAAAGTTACCTGTAAAATAAATATTAATCCTAAAATAGCTATAATATAATTATAATTTATATTGTAGCTATATTAGGATTTATTTTACAGGTAAGTATTTAGCTTTAAATAGGAATAATTTATTTAATAAGAGTTAATTAATTTCGTTAGATTTAAATTATATTTAAGTTAGGGGGGTGTTAGTGTTAGGGTTAGATTTAGCTTTAGGGGTTAATACATTTATTAGAATAGCGGTGAGCTCCAGTCGGCAGATTAGGGGTTAATGTTTGAAGTTAGGTGTCGGCGATGTTAGGGAGGGCAGATTAGGGGTTAATACTATTTATTATAGGGTTAGTGAGGCGGATTAGGGGTTAATAACTTTATTATAATAGCGGTGCGGTCCGGTCGGCAGATTAGGGGTTAATAAGTGTAGGCAGGTGGAGGCGACGTTGTGGGCGGCAGATTAGGGGTTAATAAATATAATATAGGGGTCGGCGGTGTTAGGGACAGCAGATTAGGGGTACATAGGGATAATGTAAGTAGCGGCGGTTTACGGAGCGGCAGATTAGGGGTTAATAATAATATGCAGGGGTCAGCGATAGCGGGGGCAGCAGAATAGGGGTTAATAAGTGTAAGGTTAGGGGTGTTTAGACTCGGGGTACATGTTAGAGTGTTAGGTGTAGACGTAGGAAGTGTTTCCCCATAGCAAACAATGGGGCTGCGTTAGGAGCTGAACACGGCTTTTTTGCAGGTGTTAGGTTTTTTTTCAGCTCAAACAGCCCCATTGTTTCCTATGAAGGAATCGTGCACGAGCACGTTTTTTAAGCTGGCCGCGTCCGTAAGCAACTCTGGTATCGAGAGTTGCAGTGGCGTTAAATATGCTCTACGCTCCTTTTTTGGAGCCTAACGCAGCCATTCTGTGGACTCTCAATACCAGAGTTATTTAAAAGGTGCGGCCAGAAAAATGCCAGCGTTAGCTACGCGGGTCGTTACCGACAAAACTCTAAATCTAGCCGTAAGACTTTTACTGACAATAAGACTGACATTATGTTTTCTTCTAAAGGTTCCTATAAAAGGATAATATGTCCATTTTTGTTTCCCATGAGCCATCATTGCTATTGGGAAATCTCAAGTCCAGAATGACATCTAGACTGACATCTAGAGCTTTCACTAAAGGATAGATTCGCACTGATCATTAACAAAAGCACGAGATATCTATACAGAATGAATCCTCAGTGCAAAGATAGAAAGACCATAACATATTTAGTATTAAGCACTATATACGTTTAACACATTAATAGAAGGTCAGTTATATTATCTTCTAACATAATCCTTTAATTTTTTTATTCACTACCCCTTATAAATTCTATTTAAATTTTCCTATTCCTTATATAAATTCTATTTATAAGGAAGGAGTATCCATTATCCGTCTCGATGTCTTTTGAAAAGTAGTCAGGAAGATTTACACGTACACATTAGCGGATACACTCCCCCCAGATCCACTCCTTCTCATTTCTGGTGCAGATCGTTTCTGGATATAACATGATTTATTATTATTATTTTTATGGGCACATTTACTCTTATTATTCTTATCATTCTTATTTTTAATGCGCATTTATATTTTTTTTCCCTAGACTTTATATATACAGTTTAATACTGATAAACCCTCTTCTTCATAGGTGACGCAACTAAGATTTAACAAGGAAAGATAATCTTTATTGTTAAGTCAGGCCTAATAGAAATCCGTCCATTTATTCACAGCCCACATTATTAAAGAGGTAAAGATCGAATACATACCAATAAACACACTGAAATTTGACAACACCTCTAATTGGGCCAATGAGTCTGGCCCATGTGGTTGTGTTTACATAAAAGACTTTCCGTTGCCCAATTGAAAGCGCATCTACCTGTGACGTCACTACCAATCAGAGCTAGCCATTTTCGGAGCAGTATGAAGTAATAAACTTCTCTATAACAAACAACCAAATTACAAATATTTGAAAGAAAGCCAGAGCGAGCATCCTTATCCTACCTGGCACACGCATACTGTTATATTACCAAATCGGACAATAAAAAAAGTGTTAGCTTACACGTCTCTAACCGGAAGTGACGTCACGGATCAATCGGAGCAGACACTAACACTGTTTATTTTATAATACTCTATCAATACTGTTTATAACATACAATGTTGGCGGATATAGTAAGTGGATAACAGATCAGGCATGTAAACATTTAAAAGTACAATGATATATGAAATGCCGGAAAGATCATTTTACCGGAAGTAATTAATGTTTTTACCGGGGGTCAAGCACCCTTTATAAGGCACTGTCCAGAACCTCAAAACCAGTCTTGATAGACGCCTAATACGGGCCGAAACGCGTAGACACTGGTAAGCCTTATTCTATTGATTTTACACTGTTTGTACCATCTACACTATTTTTATTTCTGTTGTTTTAGGAGGAGATTGTAATTGTATCTAAGCCTTATAGATCCATATGTTTTTCACACCGAAGTGACATTTTACTGCAATCAAGTCATATGGTGCATATAGATTGTCCAAGTTGTTTTTCATAAACCTTTTTCATCACCTTTTTTTCATCAACTATTTTTTATCAACTTGTATATTCACCATTTTTTGTCATACCCACACAAGTTTAACACTGCCTCTCATTTTTTGGACACAGACATCATACAAACTCTTTTGGACTCAGACACTTTAGAGCATTTGGATCACGGACACATACCTTTAATTGAGGACATTTGTTGTTGATTTGACCACAGACACCATTTTTGGTCATTTTTCATTTTTTGTTTCATTTTTTGTTTCACCTTTATTCACCTCGTTACTCACAGTTTTTAAGGATTATTTTTTTATTGCGATTTAAAAGGATACACTGGAGGTTTGTTTTAATCACTCACACCTATTGGATTTCACAATTTCTTTTTGGCATTAATAGGAAAAAGATCAGGATTTATATTTATTCAAGGACATACACTATTTCATTCGTCATTTATTTTATCTTTTTTGACAAGTCTTTTTTCATCAATTTTTTCACAATTTTTCCACAATTATTGCATTCTGAAGTTTATATCATCTATATTGGTTTTATACATTTAAAATTTATATTAATGTATTAACATTTTTATCTACATATACTTTACTATCCATGAAATATTGGTTTTATTATTTGTATTACAAATAAATTAAATTTTAATTAGTTTATTTTTATCACTGTGTGTTAGTACCTGCCTCCTTTGTTACTGTGAAGCTCAGCTTGTCATAGTTCCTGCTGGGCTTAATTATTGCGCACACCGCACAGCCGGTCCACTTCCTCAGCCTGGAGGAGCTTGAACACTCTCCATTGTTTGAAGACCAGCAGTGAGGGAGGATGGCTGAATCAGAGTAAAAGATGAATAGCAGCTGCACCAGAGATCCAGGAGCCTGTTGATTTACTGTATGTGGCCCTGTGACTCCACTGGTAGGGTTTACTGCACAAGCTATGTATAGGTTAGGTGTGGGGGCTCAGGTCTGTAAAACATTTCTGTTGAAGTAAAGTGAGTAAGAAATCCCTGACCCTGTATGCGAGCCGGAGGAATGTTGTAAATCACTAATGTCCATCCCCCACTGTGACAGCACTCTGCTGCTTGCTCTAAATTTACTGCATAGTCCTCCCACTGTAAAATCATGTGATAAAATGCTGCAGTGCTTTAAACATTGCAATATGTTACTCGGCTTGTTTTAAATTTTAAGTTATGAAGCTCTTTAATTTTGCAGATGCTATTTTATTCTGCATTGTATTATTTGAGTCTTATGAAAAAGATAAATATGATGCTAAAATTTAAAGGGACAGTCAACACCAGAATTTTCTTAAAAAGAAAAATAATTCCTTTATTACCCATTCCCCAGTTTTGCATAACCAACACTGTTATAGAAATGCACTTTTTACCTCTGTGACTATCTTGTATATAAGCCTCTGCAAACTCCCCCCTTATTTCATTTCTTTTGACAGACTTGCATTTTAGCCAATCAGTGCTCACTCCAGGGTAACTTCACGTGCATGAGCTCAATGTTATCTATATGAAACACATGATCTAATGTCCTCTAGTGGTCAAAATGCATTCAGATTAGATTCAGTCTTCAAGGTCTAAGAAATTAGAATATGAACCTCCTAGGTTTAGCTTTCAACTAAGAATACCAAGAGAACAAAGCAAAATTAGTGATAAAAGTCAATTGGAAAGTTGTTTAAAATTGCATGCCCTATTTAAATCATGAAAGGTTTTTTCACAAACTCCATTTTCTATGCAGATATCTGCCTACTTTCTATTTGTTTTAATAAGAAACATTTCCTTTAGCTTTGCATTTTCACACTGCTTCTTTAAGGTGAGCTGGGATGGATGGGGTATAAGATATAAGAACATCATTATCATTCAGATACTTTATAAATGCTGTTAAATTTGATACCTCTCATGTTCATTTGAATAGCAGATCAAAGATTTAACTACAACTCCTAAATTGTGTAATGTAGTATGTATGTATGTATGCTTGTTTAATGTGTGTATACGTATGTATGCAGTGTGTATGTGTATGAAGTGCGTATCTATTAAAAATACATACGGCTAGATTATGAGTTTTGTTGGTAAAAACTTGCGTTGCTAACAAGCCTTTTTTTCCAGTGCTCACTTTAAACAACGCTGGTATTAAAAGTTTTCTGAATGGCTGTGTTAGCCTCAGAAAAGTGAGCGTTGAGCAAATTTAGTGCCACTTCTCACTGTAATAACAGCGTTGCTTACGGTAGCGTTAAGCTGGCTAAAACGTTCTCGGGCACAATCTCCCCATAGAAAACAATGGGGTGGAGAAGGCTGGAAAAAAAACTAACACCTGCAAAAAAGCAGCGTTCAGCTCCTAACGCAGCCCCTTTGTTTCCTATGGGAAAATGCTTTCTAAGTCTACACCTAACACCCTAACATGAACTCCGAGTCTAAACACCCCTATTAACCTTACAGTTATTAACCCCTATTCTGCTGCCCTCGACATCCTCGCCACCTGCATTATATTATTAACCCCTAATCTACCGCTCCGGACACTGCCACCACCTACATTATACCTTTGAACCCCTAATCTGCTGCACCTAACATCGCCGACACCTACATTATATTTATTAACCCCTAATCTGTCCCCCCAACGTCGCTGACACCTACCTACAATTATTAACCCATAATCTGCCGCCCCCAACATCGCCACTACTATATTAAATGTATTAACCACTAAACCTAAGTATAACCCTAACCCTAACACCCCCCTAATTTAAATCTATTTTTAATAAATCTAAATAAAATTACTATAATTAAATAAATTATTCCTATTTAAAACTAAATACTTACCTATAAAATAAACCCTAATATAGCTACAATATAACTAATAGTTACATTGTAGCTATTTTAGGATTTATTTTTATTTTACAGGCAAGTTTGTATTTATTTTAACTAGGTACAATAGTTATTAAATAGTTATTAACTGTTTAATAGCTAACTAGTTAAAATAAATACAAAATTACCTGTAAAATAAACCCTAACCTAAGTTACAATTACACCTAACACTACTCTATAATTAAATTAATTACCTAAACTACCTACAATTAAATACAATTAAAATAAATAAACTAAATTGCGAAAAAAACCACTTAATTACAGAAAATAAAAAAGAAATTACAATATTTTAAACTAATTACACCTAATCTAATCCCCCTAACAAAATAAAAAAGCCCCCCAAAATAATAAAATTCCTTACCCTACACTAAATTACAAATAGCCCTTAAAAGGGCCTTTTGCGGGGCATTGCCCCAAAGTAATCAGCTTTTTTTTCCGTAATTTAGTTTATTTAATTTAATTGTATTTAATTGTAGGTAGTTTAGGTAATTAATTTAATTATAGAGTAGTGTTAGGTGTAATTGTAACTTAGGTTAGGGTTTATTTTACAGGTACTTTTGTATTTATTTTAGCTAGGTAGTTATAAAATAGTTAATAACTATTTAATAAATATTGTTCCTAGTTAAAATAAATACAAAGTTGCCTGTAAAATTAAAATAAATCCTAAAATAGCTACAATGTAACTATTAGTTATATTGTAGCTATATTAGGGTTTATTTTATAGGTAAGTATTTAGTTTTAAATAGGAATAATTTATTTAATTATAGTAATTTTATTTAGATTTATTAAAAATAGATTTAAGTTAGGGGGGTGTTAGGGTTAGGGTTATACTTAGGTTTAGGGGTTAATACATTTAATATAGTAGCGGCGATGTTGGGGGTGGCAGATTAGGGGTTAATAATTGTAGGTAAGTGGCGGTGATGTTAGGGATGGCAGGGGTTAATAACACATTTTATAGTGTTTGCAAGGTGGGATTGCGGCGGTTTAGGGGTTAATACATTTATTATAGTGGCGGCGATGTCCGGTCGGCAGATTAGGGGTTAATAGTTGTAGTTAGGTGGCAGCGACATTGGGGGCGGCAGATTAGGGGTTAATAAATGTAATGTAGGTGTCGGCGATGTTAGGGGCAGCAGATTAGGAGTTCATAGGTATAATGTAGATGGCGGCGATGTCCGGTCAGCAGATTAGGGGTTAAATAATTTTATTATAGTGTTTGCGATGTGGGGGGCCTCAGTTTAGGGGTTAATAGGTAGTTTATGGGTGTTAGTGTACTTTTTAGCACTTTAGTTAAGAGCTTTATGTTCCGGCGTTAGCCCATAAAACTCTTAACTACTGACTTTTATATGCGGTAGGAGTCTTGGAGGTAGAAGCTGTACCGCTCACTTCTTCCAAGACTTGTAATACCAGCATTAGGAAAATCCCATTAAAAAAATAGGATACGCAATTTACGTAAGGGGATTTGCGGTATGAAAAAGTCGCGGAAGAAAAGTGAGCGTTACACCTGTACCTGCCAAACTTGTAATACCAGCGGGCATTAAAAAGCAGCGTTAGGACAGCTTAACACTGCTTTTTAAGGCTAACGCCAAACTCATAATCTAGTCGATAGTTTCCCATTCAAGGGGCAGGGCTTCAATTTAAGGGGTGTGGTCTAGTGCCCCACTATATATTTAAAATTCACCAGCCGCCACTGCGTTTAAACTATGTTAGACAAAATCAGTTGAAATTGAGGGTTAAAAAGTATGCAGGTCTCATGGACCATCTTCAGAGTGTAGCTGCAGACCAGGGCTTACTTCCAGGCAAAGCAGTCATACTTCAATCTACATTCTAAGGTAGTCCAAGAAACATGGTACAGAATTACCAAGATGCCATGGCTATTTTTAGAAAGTATGGGAAGCCTGATTTTTTCATAGCCATGACATGTAACCCAAAATGGTCTCAAATTGTTGTTAAAGGGACAGTCAAGTCCAAAAAAAACTTTCATGTTTTAAATAGGGCATGTCATTTTAAACAACTTTCTAATTTACTTTTATCACCAATTTTGTTTTGTTCTCTTGGTATTCCTAGTTGAAAGCTAATCCTAGGAGGTTCATATGATAATTTCTTAGACCTTAAAGGCCACCTCTAATCTAATTGCATTTTGATAGTTTTTCACCACTAGAGGGCATTAGTTCAAGTGTTTCATATAGATAACATTGAGCTCATGCACATGAATTTACCATGGAGACAGTTCTGATTGGCTAAAATGCAAGTCTGTCAAAAGAACTGAAATAAGGGGGCAGTCTGCTGAGGCTTAGATACAAGGTAATTACAGAGGTAAAATGTGTATAATTATAACTGTGTTGGTTATGCAAAACTGGGGAATTAGTAATTTAGGGATTATCTATCATTTAAAACAACAAAAATTCTGGTGTTGACTGTTCCTTTAATCTCAAAGAAGGTCAAGCAGTTGAATTCCGCCCTGATTTAGTAGCCAGAGTTTTTAATTTAAAACTACAAGAACTACTTGATAACATCACAAAGAAACATGTTTTGGGTAAACCAGCTGCTAAAGTTCATGTTACTGAATTTCAGAAACATGGTTTACCTCATGGACATATTTTGCTTATTTTATTTTCAGAAGATGACCCTAACAATGCTGAAGCAATTGATAGCTTTATTTCAGAAATACCTGACATTCAAGTCCATCCCCGGTTACATGCAATTGTAACTAAGCACATGATACAAGGGCCCTATGGGGAGCATAATCTAAGATCTCCTTGTATGGTTGGTTGGTGTTTGTTCTAAGCAATTTCCAAAATCCTTCGAGGAAGAAACTTTGATAAATATAAACGGGTATCCACATTACAAGAGATCCAAAAAAACTGTTTCTATTGAAATAAATGGAAAAACAATTGATAACTCTTGGGTTGTACCATACAACCAATACTTGACATTAAAATACAACTGTCATATTAACATAGAAAGCTGTGCTTCTATAGAAAGTGTGAAGTACATATTCAAATATATCTATAAAGGGCATGACTGCACTAATACATGAAACTCTTCTTCATGATGAGATAACTTCCTTTATGGATTGTCGATATGTCCGTGCTCCAGAAGCAGCTTTTTGGTTTCCATATGCACCATCAATTGCATACCATTGTGTGATTACAAGTGACCCTTCCTGGAGTACAGTCAGTATATTATATGAAGATAATATTGAAACTGTAGTAGAAAAAAACACAATCAAGAGACACAGATTTGTCAACTCGTGCATTTCTGTATACTGATATGTTTTTCATCAAAAGACAACAAATTGGAAAAAAAGAGTACAAGATCGAGCAAATAACACCATTGGTTGTATGTAATCTATAAACTTAATTTCAGATGTTGAGAGATTTTTTTTACGCTTGCTTTTACTCCATGTTAAAGAAGTAACTTCTTTCAGATATTCAAACAGTTAATGGAGTTCAACTTTACACATTTAAAGAAGCAGCTCAAAAACGCTGTCTTTTTGAAGATGATCAATCATGGGACTTAAATATGCATGAAGCTGCAAGTGAAATGATGCCTCAACTGCTTTTTGCTCACAGTTGTGCGCTTCTCAGTATCAGCCTAAGGAAACAGTTTGGATACTGGGAAACTCGTTGCTGTGCATTATTTGTGTTTAATATACACTTGTTTTTATGTTACTTGCTGCTTTTTTCTATTTTGGTGACCTATTCCCACGATTTGATGGTTTGAAGCAGAGAGGTGGAACCCAAGGGTAACAAACACACCAGCCTACTGCAGGGGAGAAAGGTACCACAAAGACCTGTGTATCCTGAACCAAGAGAAGAGTTTTACCGGACAACTCTGAGGATCCGGTCTGCCCAGCCAGCACTATATCTTAGTGCTTCACCAAATGTGAGTGTATTACTTTTAGTACACCATATAAGATATACTTTTTTCTAGATTAACTTGGAAGTGGATGGCCTTATACTTCGAGGAGAGCTGCCTATCTGTGTAATCTACACACAAATTTGATGGACTATCTGTTAGATGTAGTTCATATACATGTTTCTATAAGCATATTTTGTATATCTATTCGTATAGAGTGGTAGTTGGTGTCTCCTTTTGACACTAGGTTCAAATACCATTTATTTTGATATGCATATATACTCACTTTTGTGATAGCACCCTTATTTACACCTGAAAGTGATAT
The DNA here is from genome assembly GCF_027579735.1 of Bombina bombina. Taxonomy (NCBI): domain Eukaryota; kingdom Metazoa; phylum Chordata; class Amphibia; order Anura; family Bombinatoridae; genus Bombina; species Bombina bombina. The sequence goes on along the minus strand of NC_069503.1, from coordinate 790,361,733 downwards.
TATTATCATACTATATATTTAGATGGTGCACATAAAGTATTCTGGCCTAGATTACAAGGGGAGAGCAAACATATTAGCACTCATGTTTTATCTCTCAACTATATTCAATAACACAGATATTTTTGCATTTTAAGTTTAGTTTTTATTTATAGCTTAACAATTGTCTAGGAAGCACTAACATCTATATGTTGAATAGCATGGATGCACTAAATACCTCAAATAGATCTCTATGGGAGTGCACATCAAAATGCATGCCGGATTTCGCTCAAACATGCTAGTGAAAAAGATGATAGTGAACTAAGCGAGAGTTTGCTAAGCAGATGGTGAGAAAGTATTGGAGTTCATGTAGTTCTCTGCTTTACTTTTAATAGTAATTATTTACTTCAGGTTCATTTTTACAGCAGTATTTCGGATAGCACTTGAGGGCCACACTTAACTTACTGCTTGTAAAAAAAAGCATAATGAGAACACAAATGGCAGCCCCTGCACTATCCATAAAAAGTACAGGGTACACTAAAACATTTTTTCTGTATTAAGATGCTTTGGTTAAAATATTTAACCATCTACTTCCAATAGCAGATTTGTAATGTCCTGTTAAAGCAGAGACCATTTAGAATGGGACTGAAGCTGAACAGTAGTGATGTCCCGAACTGTTCGCCCGCGAACGGTTCACAGCGAACATAGCTTGTTCACGTTCGCGGCTGCGGGCGAACACATGGTGATGTTCGATCTGCCCCCTATGTGTCATCATTGAGGAAACTTTGACCCTGTATGTCACAGCCATCTGACACATTAGAGCCAATCAACATCACATCAGACACTCCCTCACAGACCCTCCCAGCTACTCGGAAGCCGCCATTTTAGACTCATAACGACCTTGCTTTCTTAGTGAGAGGACGTGTTGTGTTTGTGCTCCCGACATTATAGGGAAATACATAGCTAGGCTATTGTATTTAGTGTCCACTACAGTACAGAAGGACTCCACTCATCTCTGCTGCAAGGACAGCACCCCAAAAAGCCATTTTTAGGGCTATATTTCATGCCGTTTTTTTTTTCCGTATTTTTATTAGCATTTGCCTGGCTTTCAGCCTGTGTGTTTAAGGCTCACAGCATATGCTGTGATTACTGCCACCACTGATATCTCCCTAACAACATTAGTTTAAATTTAACTAACCAAAAATTTTAATTATTTTGCTAGTGTAATTTTTTTTCATTTTCTATCAGGCCTGTGTCACACAGCATATACTCTGGTTCATTGCTCTGTGCCAGCCACCAGTGTTAATATCAGTTTATAACATTATTTTAAACTTAAAAAAAATAATTTTGCTAGTGTAATCTAATTACATTTTCTATCAGGCCTGTGTCTGTCAGGCTCACTCAGCATTAATATACCTCATTTTTTTTTCAGTCTTTTGGTTAATTGGTCTGTGCCAGGCAGCCACCACTCATATCTTCTTCACCTTAATTTAAATATATATTTAAAAAATAGTTTAAATTTTTTTGATAGTGTAATCTAATATAATTTTCTATCAGGCCTGTGTGTTTTGCTGACATACAGAGTCTACTGTGTTTACTTGCTGCCCTCCCTAGTCTATGAGCCACGACTCATATGTGTTTAACCTTTTTTTAATTCCCCCCCCAAAAAATTATTTAAATCATTTTTCTAGTGTAATCTAATAGTATTTTCTATCAGGCGTGTGTGTATCTGACTTACAGAGCCTACTGTTTTTAATAGCTGCCCTTCCAAGGCTATCAGCCACGACTCATATATATGTGCTTAACATTTTTCTTTAAATTCCCCAAAAAAAGTATTTAAATTATTATGCTAGTGTAATCTAATTTTATTTTCTATCAGGCCTGTATCTAACTGTCTATCTGACTTACACAGCATACTGTTGTTAATTGCTGCCAAATGTAGCAGCCAGCCAGTGCGACCACTCATATGTGCATTGCACTTCTTAACATAATTTTAATATTAAAATCTAAAATTTTAAAATATTTTGCTAGTGCAATCTAACTTAATTTTCTATCAGGCCTGTGTTTTTGTCACTTACACAGCATACTGTGTTAAATTGCTGCCCTACCTACCAGCTACGACTCATATCTGCCAGCCTGTGTGCCAGGCCCAACTAGCCAATTAGTGGCACCAATGATAATTCTTGCAACAGTATAAAAAAATTTAAAAATCATAATTTTTTGGACTGCAAATATTCAGTCTACTAGTGCCATTGAATTGCAGTTTCCTCCTGCCTGGCAGCCTTTGTGCCAGGCACAAACTAGCCAATTAGTGCCACCAATCCTAGTTGTTGTAAAAGTATTGTTAATCTTTAAAATTCCAAATTGATTGATTGTGATTCATCAGTTTGCTCATGCCATTGAATTGCACTTTCCTCCTGCCTGCCAGCGTGTTTTCCAGGCCCAACTAGCCAATTAGTGGCACCAATCATAATTCTTGTAACAGTATATAAAAAAATAAAAATCATAATTTTTTGGACTGCAAATATTCAGTCTCCTAGTGCCATTGAATTGCATTTACCTCCTGCCTGCCAGCCTGTGTGCCCGGCTGTCTTGCCAACTATTTACACCAATCATAATTGTTGTCACAGTATTGTTACTAATTAAAATTAAAAAAATTTGATTGTTGTTCTTAATCCTCAGTTTGCTAGTGCCATTGAATTGCACTTTTCTCCTGCCTGCCAGCCTGTGTGCCAGGCCTACTTTCGAAATATTTACACCAATCATATTTGTTGTCACAGTATTCTTAATAATTAAAAATTAAAAATTTTGGTAATTGTTGTTCTGAATCCTCAGTTTGCTCGTGCCATTGAATTGCACTTTCCTCCTGCCTTGCAGCCTGTGTGCCAGGCCCACCTAGCCAATTATTCCCAGCAATCATATTTCTTTTAACAGTATTGCAAAAATTGTCAATCATCACTTTTTTGACTGTCAGTATTCAGTCTCCTAGTGCCATTGAATTGCACTTTCCTCCTGCCTTGCAGCCTGTGTGCCAGGCCCACCTAGCCAATTATTCCCAGCAATCATATTTCTACCTATCTCGTGGTTCTGCAAGTGGACTGTTTGCAGTTGATTGCAGTGCGTTACACTTGGAGTTTGCTCTGTCACTGTGATGCGGCCGTAACCCTTACACTACCTGATAGATACGACATCATTACTGATGTTTTAAAGCATGTTATTGCAAACAATTTGGGAATGTTAGGTGATTTAGGCCCTTTATTGGTTAAAAGCAGACTCTGCATAAAATATGTAATTTTACATGGGAGTTTTGCCAGGGATCCCCCTACAGCATGCCACAGTCCAGGTGTTAGTAACCTTGAAACAACTTTTACATCACTATTGTGGCCAGAAAGAGTCCTTGTAGGTTTTAAAGTTCGCCTGCCTATTGAATTCAATGGCGGTTTGTGCGGTTCGCGAACAATACCGGAAGTTTGAATCCGCCGTTCGCGAACCGAAAATTTTAAGTTTGCGACATCACTACTGAACAGTAAGTACAGCTTTTTTTCAGTTCTATTAAGTGGCCACGGCTCATATGGAGCTTGATTTTCTATTTTTATTTAAATAAAAAAGAGATAGTTAAAGGGACTGTCTGCTCCAGAATTGTTATTGTTTTAAAAAATAGATCATTCCTTTATTACCCGTTCCCCAGGTTTGCATAATCAACACAGTTATAATAATATACTTTTTACCTCTGTGATTACCTTGTACCTAAGCCTCTGCAGACTCCCCCCTTATTTCAGTTCTTTTGACAGACTTGCATTTAAAAAAAACATAAAGTGAGAAATCTCCCCTCCGTATGTATAGTGCTGTTGTAGTACAGTATATCACTGCTGCTTGTTAGCGAGCAAAACATGAACATTCCCAAATATACAGTGTAAAAGTGCCTCTGCTTAAAGGTATACACACAGTAACAGTCAATCTTACCCCTCTCCTGTGCTGGGTCTGGTGTTAGGGAAATGCTGTGTTTGGAAGCTTCCTCTTTACCAGATACCGCTGACTGAGTGGATACTTCTCCTTAATCACCTGGATGGACTTCCAGGTTTCTTAGTCAACCAATCCATTCCCTCTTCAGACTCAACGCAGGGGAGCATTGTCCAATCCTTCACTCCTCATTGGACAATGCTGTTGCTGCAGTCAGGCCAGTTTGGGCTCAGGGAATAGTGAGGGGATTTCCCCTTTTCAACCATGCTAGCTCGCTAAGTAAGGTCAGTTCTGAATAGTGAAAAACAATGTAGCGGAGCACCGGTTTAAAAATTCAAACAGTCTTTATTTTCCAAAATATAGTTAAAACAACTCTGGAATCAGAAGTGGAATTGTCTCAATAGGAGTCAGCTAATTCAGCTGACATGTTTCGGCGTTGTGCCGTTATCAAAGCTGATGGTTTGCGGAGGTAAATTCCCCACCTCTTAAAATAAGCAGGTGACTCCTATTGGACAATGTTAATAGAGCAATATTTTCATATTAACTATTGCCGTTCCTATGTAACATTCCAGTAATTACCCGGACACTTATGCTTATTCTGCCTGTTTTGACTAACTAATGCTTGTTTTGACTGATAATAGACCTATGCATTGCACTTCAAAAATATTAGCCAATATCCCTGTGTAAATATAAATTCAGTGAGTACATCTATACTCAATCTCTTCCCCTACTAAATGTAACCTTTGGCCGTACTCTCTGTCTAACGTGGCAGATATTGAGCGTGTGGTGTTTCCAAAGTACGATGTCAGCAGACCTATCTTAATTCATATCGTACATCAGCCCTAAGCTAATACCATAACAATGTTGATAATATACCTGTGAGTAATGTTGGGAAGTGCTAACACCCTGCATATGCCTATTCCATTAGACACCCACATATATATTTCCTTTATAAGCAACACTTAACAATCAGTCCTATAGTGCCTTAAATAAGTGACTTAACTAGTATGTATATATCATATTGAGCTTTAATAAGCTATGTGATACTGATGCCAGAACTAGATTGTAATATAGGTATATATGTGGGGGGAGGGGTTAAGAAGTAACAATGGAATCAGATTAAATGCCCAATGCAAGGTCTGTGTATAGAAAAGTAACCCTTTCAATACCCAGGCTTTTCCTATGTAGTTTTTCTTATACGTTAGCTTCCTGGAGGGCTGTAAATGGAGCACATCACACCCATTTAGAGTAAGTAAGTAAATGCTAGTCACTGTTGTTAATGAGAAGTGTAACTGTTATTCCCAGTAGTTGATTAAATCATATGATGAATTTAGTCCTGATGGGTGTCTGGTTTTCAATGTGAAAATCCAGAAAATCTCTCTTGTTTTGCTAGCAACTTGTATCTGCCCCCCCCCCCCCCCCTAGGAAGCCTCAGAACTCTCTCTATACATGTCCACCGGAATGTATCTGTGTTCTTGCCATGTTTCGCTATAAAGTGCTGTACCAGAGGGGTACTTGCACTCCCAACCATGATACTCTAGAGGTGTTCCCTGATCCTTGACCTGACCTCACGTGTAGTGAGGCCCTTGTATTGTTTGCTGCAGTCCACTCAGGAGATAAGATAAATCACATATGTGGATCTGCAGTTCAAACACATATTTTTAGAAAAAGCCTGTCCTGTGAGCAGTGAGCTATACTGTTCACCCATCTCAACTTTTTCACAGGCCACACAGTTGTGACATTTGAACATCCCTTTATGCGTTAGCAAGGATGATTCTTCGGTACTTTTTACAGGTAGTTTGGTGGGAGATACAATGTTCCCTATTGTTTTGTTGCGTCAGTGAGTAAATCTGCACGATTTTGTAGATAAATTGGCCAAATCAACATCTGCTTTAAGCATAGAGAAGTGTTTTTTTAATAATGCCACAAATCTGTGTGTATTGCTCTGAGTGATCCATTATAAAGAAAAGGCCATCCTGTGCATTCTTATGGCATAACAAATCTCTCCTATCCATTTCCCTGACATTCTCCAATGCTTTATTGATGGAGCTCCTTGAATAGCCCCTAGTAAGCAGTCTGTCAGTTAATAGCTCAGCTTCTGCTTCAAATTTTGCAGGGTCTGAACAATTACGTTTCAGGCGGATGAATTGACCCTTTATAAGCCAATCAGTGCTGACTCATAAATAACTCCATGGGAGTGAACACAATGCTATCTATATGGCACACATTAACTAGAAGTGTCTAACTGTCAAAAACTGTCAAAATGCATTGAGATAAGAGCAGCCTTTAACAGCTTAAAAATTAGCAAATGGGCCTACCTAGGTTTAGCTTTCAACAAAGAATATCAAGAAAACAAAGCAAATTTGAAGATTAAAAGTAAATTAGAAGTTGTTTAAAATCATGAAAGTTAAATTTTTGACTTGACTGTCCATTTAAATTAAAAATTGACCACCTAAGCTAAAACTATTCAAACTTAAAACCAGAGTCAGATATTATTATATACAAGCCTGTAATTAGTACTTATTTCATATTTTAAATTCATACAAAGTTATGTACCAATATCTACATTCCTTTTGTAAATAATTGAAAGTTCTGCATATTATTTTAAATAAGAGAACAACTTTTTTATAATGTTCTGTCTCCTAAAATTAAAGATATAATTTGTTACTATGCATTTGAATTATATTTCATTCATTTTAATCATTCTGCTGATTAATATTAGCATTATGTAAATGTGTTCTTAATGGTTGATTAACTTCAAAGATATAGCAAAAAAAAAACACATTTGGTTGTCATTAATTGTATTTATACCTATAAGTTAAATGTCTGCTCTTTCAGCACTGTTTTCTCCTAGTTACACATTTGTTGAACAAAGTCTAACATACATTATCTTAGTGAATGCAGCATCTAACTTGTGATTATTAAGCACTTTATAAATAAGTGGTACTAAAACACCATTGTTCCACTTTGTCTTCACTTTAAAACCAGAATAACTGCTACAATACATTAAACAAACAAGTGATCATTGTGTAGCTTTTTAATGGAATTGACTGTAGAGTGTGCTTTAGTATCAGAGAACATTGTTAGTTAATAAATAAAAATATCATAACCTTAAATAATGGAATCAATTGAAAATCACTCATACAATTTAATATCATAAAACAGACAGCAAAGATTTTGCCACTATAAAAGATTTGTACACCTATGAGTTTAGTAGACATGTGTCAATTATACAAGGGAACTCTGGAAATCAATTTATGCACTTACTTAAAGACAGTTATTCTCTAGTCTGAACAGAATCAAGAGTAAAAATAATCAAGTCCTACAGCCAGCGGCATGACAGCAGTCAGAAAAGTCAAATGGGACAGCACAAAGTCAGTTCGCCAGAAACAAGGTCAATTAGTAAGGAATCTGATAATCACCAGTCACACTTAAGGCCAGCTAGTGCAGGAGACACTAGTTAACACCACTCAAAGTCAATCACTACTCTATAGAAACATCAAACTTGATACAGATCAAACATCCAAGAAGCCTGCAGCAAGGAAAGAAAATAGGACAGAAGTGATGTTGATGGTAAAACAGGTCTAATCCCATGTGATTTATAGGCAAAAATAAGTTTAATTTGAAAGTGTAGTTTGTGGTCCATAGCAATACACACACCAATTCAATGATTTAAATAATTCTCATAGAAAATAAATAAAGGGACTATCATTTCAGCCCTGAAAGACCAGACAATCTTCTGAACAAGGAACATAGCAACTCAACTTATTTATCTTTCTATAATTAATTTTACCTGTCTGTGATCCATTTTGTCTATATGTTATATATCTGAGAGAATTAAATTAAATATATCCTCAGAGTTAAAGGCATAGCTTACCATGTCGGACATGAATTAATAAATCAGCCACTATGTGTGGGTTTTATGCAGAAATGTGTTAATTTGCTACTTTGAGGATTTTTTTAGTTGGGGCTTAATATGCTGTAGCCGCATTTAGTATTTATTGGGGTTGTAGGGTCATGGTTATGATTTCTTAAAGTCAGAGGTCTGTTAGAACATCAGGGAATACTGTGGTGGATGTCTTCTTTTCTTTTGAGAATATTTGTATCATAAATGATGCTGACATGCTGATCTACAGTATATCTGTATAACTTATGTAATTACTTATGTAATCACAACTCCAGCATAGTATGAACATTCACTTCCTATTTGCTATTCATATGACACTTTTCTATCCTGCAACCTGTTGCTGATGTCATCTGAGTTCTTAAAGTAAATGTAAACTTTCATGAATGAGTGGCCGGTTTTACAAAAACAGGGGCACTTTCATTCAGGAAAGTTTACATTGCAACAGTTATTAAAATACTTACCTTTTTCTTCTTCCAAGCCAGATCAGCAATCCTCCGCACGCTTTCCCACTGTACTTAGCACAGCATTGACAAAACCGGCTTCCTCCAATCAAGGCAAGGCCTCAGGAGATGGACACTCTGGGGGGAAGCTATGATTGGAAGAAGCCGGATTAGTCATTGTTGACGTAAGTACAGAGGAGCTGCGGGCGGGGGATCGCTGGTCCAGCTTGGAAGAAGAAAAAGGTAAGTATTTTAACAAAACCTCTGCAATGTAAACTTTCATGAATGAAAGTGCCCCTGTTTTTAATAGTATTTTTAAAATCCGAGCACTCATTCATGAAAGTTTACATTCACTTTAAAGTAACATATTAACATTACATATTACCTGCTGTTCACATATTACATCTTCCCCTCTTAAGAAAATTACATTATTTCAAAGAACACGCATAAAGACAAACACATATTTATTCTCATAACTTTTTATGTTGTATCAGTCTTTCTGGACTTTATCTTTGGAGTTCAGATCATCTAACTTTTGGATCAGTCTCTCAGTTGTTATTTAGCAGTCCATCAGTTCATGTGCTATCATACATCTGCTCTGGTCCTTTAGAATGTCTCTTCTATTCCTTCTAAAAATTCTTCAATCCTTTGTTCAAATGGTGTAAGGTCTTGATTTCACTTTTTAATCTAAAGAACTTTTCTGTGACAAAGTATTAGCCTTGTCCTTGATTCTCTTTGTATCTCCGTTTTGCAATTCAAGTAAAGGTTTAGCTCCTGAGTCGAAGTATAACTTCTGTCTCATTTTCTGATTATCATTAAACTGCTTTACTTGTGCACCTTGCCTTGTAGCAGGCAGATCTTCTTTCATTGGTAAATTAAAATGCAGACATCTTTCCATAAGAAGCACATTTTAGTAGTGTACTGCAATATGCTAACGGTCTTTTTTTTAAATCACCCCCTGTCTTCAGTCTTTTGCATTAGTTTTTTTTATAATATAAACATATTTCTCAATCAACCCATTGGACTATGGAAAATAGAGCTTGGTATAGTATGTACAAAGTTCCACTCTTTAGCAAACCTTTTAAAGAGGACATTGGAAAATTGTGGACCATTGTTAGTAAACACATTCATCTAGAATACAAGTTTTGCGTTCGTGTTTTAATGCTGAAAAAATTGTAATTTCCGCATTAAAACAGCACTGCAGCCATTACAAGTCATGTCGGTATAGCTGTACCGCAAGCTTTTTAGCCTGTAACGCAATGTCAGTCCCACACATGTAAAAACTACGTTTTTTCATGGGACTTCTATAGCGCAGCCATTACAAGTTTTGCGGTGAGGCTAAAAAGCTTGCTTTGCAGCCTATACTGACAAGTTATGTATCGCAATCTGAGACCAGTAGTTATGAGTTTCACATAATAAAACTATTACATAAAACTTATAACTAAACTGTCACAAAGTACACTAAACACCCATACACTACCTATTAACCCCTAAACTGAGGCTCTCCTGCATTGCAAAAACTATATTAAAGTTATTAACCCCTAATCGGCCACTCCCGACATCGCAGCCACTAATAAAAATGATTAACCCCTATTCCGCTGCTCCCCGCCATTGCCGCCACTATACTAAAGTTATTAACCCCTATCCCTCCACACCCCAACATCACCCACACTATAATAAAGATATTAACCCCTGTTCTGCCTCTTCCCAACACCACTGCCACTATAATAAACCTATTAACCCCTAAACCACAAGCCCTCCACAGCAAAATATACTAAATAAAACTATAAACCCCTAAACCGGAAGCCCCCCACATCACAATAAACTAATTTAAACTAGTAACCCCTAAACTTAACGCCCCCTAACTTTAGATTAAAATTACAATTTCCCTATCTTAAATTAAATTAAATCTTACCTGTCAAATTAAAAAATACTAAGTTTAAACTAACATATAAACTAATATAATTATTAAACTAAAATTAAACTAACTACCAATTAAATAAAACTAAAATACACATTAAAAAAATCCTAACACTACTCTAAAAATTACAAAATATCTAATTACAAAAAATAAAAAATACTAAATTACAAAAAAAAACCCCACTAAATTACGAAAAATAACAAACAAAATTATCAAAAATAAAAAAAAACACCCAAAATAAAAAAAACCTAGCCTACAATAAACTACCAATAGCCCTACAAGGGCCTTTTGTAGGGCATTGCCCTAAGTTAAACAGCTCTTTTACCTGTAAAAAAACACAAAGACACCAAAACAGTGAAACCAACCACCCAACCAACCAGGACATACAGGCGGCGAGAGGTCTTCATCCAGACGGCTCCATCGTCATACATTGCAGGGCTGGCAACTTCTTCATCCTTGCGTAGGCGGAGCGGCGATGCACGGAGGCAGAGGTCCAGTTGAAGGTCCAAGGCAGAGGTCCAGACGAAGGTCCAAGGCGGAGGTCCAAGGCGTAGGTCCAAGGCAGAGGTCCAGGCGAAGGTCCAAGGCGGAGGTCCAAGGCGAAGGTTCAAGGCGGAGGTCCATTGATCTGACATGGAGGTCCTCTTCATGCGATCGTCCGCCACCCACTGAGGATTGAAATGCAAGGTACCCCTTTTATACTGGGGGGTACCATTGCATTCCTATTAGCTGAAACATTTGAATCAGCCAATAGGAATTAGGGCTGCTAAAATCCTATTGGCTGTTCAGATCAGCCAATAAGATTTAAGCATCTCTCATTCTATTGGCTGATTCAAATCAGTCTACCTAGTTAAAATAAATACAAACTTACTTGTGAAATATAAATAAAACCTAAGCTAGCTACAATTTAACTATTAGTTATATTGTAGCTAGCTTAGGTTTTATTTTACAGGTAAATATGTATTTAGTTTTAAATAGATATTATTTAGTTAATAATTGTAACTTTAATTTAGCTCGATTTTATTTATGTTAAAGTTAGGGAGTGTTAGGGTTAGGGTTACGGTTACGGTTAGGTTAAGGGGTTAATAGTTTAATTTATGTTTTTGTGATGCAGGGGGCTGGTGGTTTACATAAATAGGTTTATTTAGTGTTAGTGATGTGGGAGGCCAGAGTTTTAGGGGTTAATAACTTTATTTAGTGGTGGCGATGTCAGGGAGCGGCGGTATAGGGGTTAATAGATTTATTGCAGTGTGGGCGTTGTTGGGGTGCGAGGGAATAGGGGTCAATAATTTTAGTATAGTGGCAGCTATATCGGGAGCGGCAGATTAGGGGTTAATAGATTTATTTAGGTGGCGGTGATATTGGGAGCTGCAGATTAGGGGCTAATAACTTTATTTCGGTGGTGGTGATGTCGGGGGCAGTAGATTAGGTGTGTTTAGACTTGTGGTTTATGTTAGGGTAGACATAGACATCAATGGGACTGCGTTACATAGTTTTTTTTCATTACGCACTTCAGGGGTTAGGTTTTTTTCTAACCCGCTCTCCCCATTGATGACTATGGGGAAAGCATGCACGAGCACATCAAAACTGCGCTTGTATTTTGTGCAGTATAGAGCTCAACACAACCACATCGCATGCACAAGTCGGCTGTTTCAAAACTTGTAATGGCTGCGCTATGGAGGGTAAAATAATGCAACTTTTGTTGCATTCGTTAAAAACCCTATAGAGCGCATAACTCGTACTCTACCTGTTTGTGAAGTATTCCACATCTAGAAAATACTGACTTCATGCTTTAAATCACATTCTCCGCAGATGATGATTTCAATCCACAGACTTCCGGATACAAAGAATGGTAATCTGTAATAATGAAAAAATATGTGTTGCGCATTAACAAGTCATCACCAACCTTTTTATATGGCCTCTCTGGTACTGGATGTGGTTGTAACAGTTATTTTGCATTGCTCACCTGGTACTCTAAACATGTATCACAGGAGGACACTATGGGGTAGATTTAACAAGCAGCCGAGGCTGCAATCTACCCCCATAGTTTCCAGATCGCTGGAAACAAGAGTTAAGAATTAAGAAGCAGCAGTTGTAAGAACACTGCTCCTTAACTCATCCTCCACCTCTGAGGCGGCAGATAGCAATCATCCCGATTGGATACAACTGGGATGACTGACACCCCATGCTAGTTGCCGATTGGCCGCAAATCTGCAGGGGGCGGCATTGTACAAGCATTTCACTAGGAATGCTTGTGCAATGTTAAATGCCTACAGCGTATTCTGTTGGCATTTAGCTATGTCGGACGTACATGATTCGCTACAGCGGATCATGTTTGTCTGATATTTAGTAAATCGGCCCCTATATCTGAAATGTCTTGGTTTATTAGTGTTAAGAACATTACTTATCTTGCCTTTCACCTGCATTTTTCAAAGCCCAAGTAACCTTCATGTATTTTTTCCAGCATGAGCTTGCAGAGACTGTGAGGAATCACATTCTTACTGCCTTTAAAGATAATCCCATAAACCACATACAGTTTAGCTCTGAAGTTTCAATATTCTTGTACCCCACTATGCAGCTCTGTTTGACATCAGGCCACCCAATTTGAATTACTTGTTTGACTTTTCCTAATATATCTTTTTTTCTGTCTCTTGATGGATCAGCTGCATCTTTGCATCAGTAATGGCATAGTAGAGGTGATCATATCCACATAAGCTTGGATTTCTTTACCTATTTTCTCATGTGTAACGTGTTTGATCCACTGCTCTGGGCAAAGTATCAGTCATTTACATCAGTTTTCCTGGTGAGTATGTCACCCTTAAGCAGGGTCGGCTCTAAGGGGGGGCTTTGGAATGCTGTGCCCCCCAGGGCAAAAGAAGTGATTTAAAAAAAATTATTATTTTTTTTTTTTTTTTACATTTTAAAAGTGACGGAACGTCCAGGGTCCCAAATGTCGCATCAACCATTTGCAGCCACTGGACCCTGGAGATCCTCCACTGGAGGGCCCATCTAATCTCTTTACTCTCCTCTATTTACAACCAGATAACAAATAAAGTTGCATTTCCCTGCTGGTGCTCTCACAGTTAACCTAGGGCTTGCAATGCCCCTCCTCCTGCTAGCCCACTTACTACAGAGCTGAAGTGAGATGATGACATCATCAGACCTCTGCAGGACGTGCTGGGAGAAGCTAACAGTCAGTGAGAGGGAAGGCAGAAGTAAGTTTGTGAAAACACAGCCGTATAACCAATGTGTGTGTGAGAGTAGTATCCCTTCCCTATTGTGCTTTATATCCTGGCAGCCACAGATAAAGAAGCAAATTGGGAATTCCTTGGTTTCCCCACTGCAGGTCACACAAAACATTGTGCCTGCTTTATCTGCAGTGATCAGTGTAAAATGTGTGTCAGATTATAGGTGCTCAAATACACACACTTCAAATGTAGCTATGGGACAATGAGTGAAATAGCCTTATGTTTATTATTTACATGTTTCAAAACATCTCCTATTTGTCCCCAAGGTTGTTTTATTATATATATATATATATATATATATATATATATATATATATATATATATATATATATATATATATATATACATATATACATACATATATATATATACATATACACACACACACATACATACACACAATACACACACTGTGTGTGTATATATATATATATATATATATATATATATATATATATATATGTGTGTGTGTATATACATATATACCATGTGTGTGTGTGTATATGTGTCCACTGGCTGTGTCATATGTGGGAGACATTCCTGAGATATGACAAATGTAACCCCTGCACTGCCATAAATCTGGTAAATGTAACTGCTGCGGCACTGCCAGACATCTTATAAATGTAACCCCTATACTCCTTGAGATATGACACATGTAACCGCTGCACTTCCAGAAATATAAACAAATCTAACTCCTGCACAGCCAGAGATCTGATAAATGTAACCCCTGGACTGCCACAGTAGGTCTGCTCTTATTTTGACTCTCATACATGCTTTTTAAATGCGTGCCCCCTCGTGAAAAAAAAATGCCCCCCCATTTCATTCATTCTGGAGCCGACCCTGCCCTTAAGGTATAGAGTTGCAACTTGATTATCATTCTCCAAATCCTCAGAGGAAAGACAATAAGAGATGTTGTGCATAATGTGATCAGTTTCAACATTGACTAGTTGTCCTGCAACAAACTGATGAAATCTTTCAGATGCAAATGTGATGCTGAGAAGTGCTTTATCTATCTGAGTGAGCATATCTTGTCTCAGCACCTGTATGAAGCAGAAAGCATAATCCAGTTTGTGATGCATCTAATGATATCTTAATAGGTCTAGTAGGATCATAGAACTTTAACACTGGTGTACGTGTAATCACTTCTTTTAAGTGTTGCCATGCTGTTTCTTGCTCAAGCTTCCAGTTCCTTTGATTTTTCTTTTTAAGTAACCGTCTCAGAGGGGCTATTTTCTAGGACAGGTTGGATATGAACCTATATAGTTTACCATGTCCAGAAATTCTGTACATCTTTTATGTTTTGTGGTCACTGTATATGTTCTATTGCCAATATCTTCATGAGATCAGGTCTAACTCCAGCAGTGATGATTGTGTATCCCACGAACATTAGTTATTTTACTGCATATTTATTTGTTTAATTTCAGGTTTGCTTGTCGAGTAGCTTGATGAACTTGCTTTCTACAACTTCAATTAGCAAAATTCTGAGGAAGCATCCAACATACTACATTATTTAGAATTTGCTAATTGTGCCAATTTTTAATAAGTAGGTAAATTAAAATATTCTCTTTTTATTGTTTTTTTCCATTTTTTCCCCACTATTACCAGATAATTCACCAACTCCATTGGTTATTCTATTTTTGTAATAACTCCCATGTTTTCAGTTCTATCAAGTTCTGCTTTAAGCTGGTCTTGTAGTGCAAACAACACTTTTCAGCTGATGGTGCGTTCACCTGGCAGATAACCATGTCATTTGAATTGAGCACTGTATTCTTCCATCAAGCTAATTTTTTAGATTGTACTATTTTTGTTTTATTTTCATCTACACACCTCATAGCACTAACATGAATCCAAATATGACCATACTGATATTTGTGACCACCCTTTTCTCACTCTAATTTTGTTCACATCATTACCGCCATAAGCAACACCTTAAACTGGAAAACAAATTATCATACACCATGGCCTGCTCTGTTGCTGTAACTTATCTGCTGAGTGCTGGTGGAGAGTTTTAAAAAATAACCCTCCTACCCCCACCTCACAAAATTATAAAGTATCTCATTCACTATATGGCCAAAAAAAAACTATGTCCAAATTCCTATTCCTTAAGTTACTTGCCCTTGCAAATGATGTAGAGTCTAACCCTGGTCCCCCAGCAAATTCCATTCCTAGCCTTCCAGCTAAAAAAGGCCTCTCCTTTGTGCACTGTAAAATCTGCAGCTTGCTACCAAAAATTGATGCACTACAAGCTTGGTGTTTACAATACAAGCCCAAAATCATTGTGATCTCTGAATCGTGGCTAACTGCAAAAATAACTGACTCTGCCATTGCAATACATGGGTATTCATGCCATAGAATTGACAGAGCAAAGAGAGGAGGTGGCATTGTAATTTATGTTGACAATTCCACAAAGTTCACCCCCATACAAAAATCTAGCTCTCCTGCAACCTTTGATTTCCTTTCTGGCAAAATTGAGATCTCATGCAGTAAATCAATCATTGTTGCAGGAATCTACCGCCCACGTAGCTCCCCTGTGCATCTTATTTTGGACATAGCACATCTCCTTAGTGAATCCATAGCTCAAAACCCAAAAAGTGAAATTTTCGTTTTTGGAGATTTTAATATTGATTGTCTGAATCCAAAAAATAAGAGTTGTCGCTCACTGTTTAAATCTTTGCAGCTAACGCAATTAATCTCCTCCCCAACTCGCATAAACATCAAAAGCCATAATCATACCCTGCTCGACTGGATTCTCTCCGCTTCTCCTGACCGAATCCAGGAGGCAGGTGTTCTCCCTAACAATTTCAGGAACCACTGCTTAGTGTACTGCGTGCGCAAAATAAAGGCAACTAAATCCTCTTCCAAGGTTAAAATCACCAGGTCCTTCAAAAAATTTAATATTCAATCATTTCTAAATTACATCAAGAACCTCCCCTGGCACATATTAAACCTAATCCCAAATCTAGACTCTGCAGTTGAATTCTTTCAGTCTGAACTCCTACAAGTTTGGAATTAACATGCCCCACTGCGTAAGGTGAGAGTAAAAGGAGCACACTTGAATTGGATCACAGCTGACCTCATTCAAATGTACCAGTTTCAGGATTCATTTTGGTCAAAGTTCAAGCATACTGGCTCTATGAATGATCACTGTGTATATAGACAATGGCGAAATATATGCACTAAAAATACAAAATTGGCCAAGGCCCAATATTTTTGTGAAAATCTGAACAATAACATATCTAACCCTAGAAAGTTTTGGAAACTCGTAAATAACTTACAAAATCCACAAATCCACTCCCAACCCTCCACTGTCAATGTGGATAACCAAAACCTGCAACTCCCTTTAGAAGTAGCAAATGCCTTTAACAATTATTCTGTCGGATGCTCCACCACCCTGATTGACAAACTAATAAATGGCACGCATCCTGAAAATACAAATCAGGCCCCACTAAAACAGCAAAGACCCAAAATAGAGAAGTTCAATTTTAGACCTGTACCCATCAATGTCATTAAGAAACACCTTAATAATCGAAAAAAAAAAAAAAAAAACAGTCTGGACCTGATCAAATCCCAGCAATGCTGTTGAAACTCGGTGCGCCGGCAATTGCTAAGCCTGTCATAACCCTAATTAACGAATCCTTGATGTCTGGATACATACCCAAACTCTGGAAAACTGCAAGAGTAGTGCCTATTCATAAAAGTGGGGAGTTAACCTTGGTTTCTATCGCCCTATATCATTGCTCCCAGTATTGTTAAAAATCTTAGAAAAATGCGTCCATACGCAATTATGCGAGTATTACCAACTTTCTAACTATCTGCCCCTGATTAATCAGGTTTTCGACCAAATCACTCCACTACAATTGCCCTCCTAAAAGTTTGCAACAACATCCAAACTGGCATGGAACAAATAGACCTAACTGGAGCTATTTTCCTTGATTTTGCAAAGGCTTTTGACACAGTAGACAACATACTACTGGTCAAATTGAAAAACTCTGGTATTGCTGATCGTCCATTAACCTGGTTTAGATCATATGTATCAGATCGATCACAATATGTCTCCATTTCTAACAGTGACTACCTCCCTCTCCCAGTCACGTGTGGTGTTCCCCAAGGTTCCATGCTTGGCCCCCTACTATTCACATTATTTATAAATGATCTGCCTAATGTCTGCAAATCCTCAACTGTACACATGTACGCAGACGACATGGTAATCTATGCAAACAAATCTGATCTGCCGCATCTTGAAGCAGTGCTCCAAGACCAGTTCACAGAGGTAGAAAAGTGGATCTCAAAAAACAAACTCTTCCTAAACACTGACAAAACTGTCACAATGATCTTTGGAACGGGTCCTAAATTACACAAATTACAAAATTCCCATCTACGCATCAAAACAAAATCTAATTGCACGCTTACCGCAGTCCACTCTTTCAAATACTTGGGTATGTTAGACCCTAATCTATCTTTTGGCCTCCATATAGAAAAACTTGCATCTAAACTTTATCCAAAATTAGGTGCCCTGTACAGAAACAAATCTTGCCTCAGCCCTACAGTAAAGGAAAAGATTTAAAGCAAATGCTGATGCCTATCATGGATTACGGGGACGTAGTATACGCACCTGCACCGCAAACTCACCTTAATAAACTTAATACATTGTATAACTCATTCTGCCGCTTTGTGCTACAATGTAACTATAAGACCCACCATTGTGGCATGCTAAAAGAACTAAACTGGCTGACGCTGGAATCCAGACACACTCTCCATCTTTCCTGCCTTGTGTTTAAGAGCCTTTCTGGGAAGCTCCCATCCTACCTGAGCAGAATGCTCTCCTTGGCTATTCCCACCTCCTATAACCTCTGATCTAGTACCAGCACATTATTTAGCTTGCCTCCATACAAAAAGAAAGCAGCTCGATCCTCCTTTTCCTACAGAGCGCCACAGTTATGGAATGACCTCTGGCACACTTTCAAACCTTCCCCAAGCCTAATATCCTTTAAGAGATCCCTCTCTACATATCTCAAAACAGAATGCACCTGTCATAGTTGATTATATATTTCCTACCTGTTCTATGTAAAATGTTTGCATATATTGTGTATTATTATTGTTTTTGAATTTTATTGTACCCTATTGTATCAATGCAATGTTTTGTGGACCCAGGACATAGTTGAAAACAATAGAAATCTCAATGTATCCTTCCTGGTAAAATATTTTATAAATAAATAAATATAAATAAATAAATACTCTGGATCACTTTCAGTTTCTAGCATTAGTACTTTTTTCAACAGATTTAGTCTCTCACAAAATGATATTCCTAATATAGCTTGAACATTCTTTTAGACCACTATAAATGATAAATTGTACACTTCATTTTTGTATGCTACTTATGCCAAGAATGTGCCTATCACTGGTATATTTGCACCAGAGTATCCTGTAACTCTGATATTAGTTTCTTTTTGTACTGGTTGCAGCCTCAACAGAGCTAAATTAATCTCTATTACATTAAACTGAGCTGCAGTATATAGAAACCCAGCTGCAGTATATAGAAACCCAGAGGAAAGAATTGAGAGGAGGGGTTAGTGACCACACCGCAGGCAATGGAACTGGAGGGTTGTCAAGAAGGTGGTAGCTAAGGGGAGGTGTTAGGGAGGAGAGTATACGAAGGGTGGGCAGCGGAAGCTGTTAGATAGTTTAGTTTGAGAGGGAAAGAAGCTAGCTAACAACTAGAATGTCTGACATTTCTAAGTTACTGGAGCAGGTTAGGGGCCTAGTGGAGAGAAGGGGACTCACCTGGATGAGGAGATGGCTGGTCATAGAAGGGGAAGGAGGCCACAATCCTGGAGAGGATCCGGCTGGAGGGGAGCCGTTGCAAGCAGCGGAGCAGCTGCACCGTAGGCCGGTTTGGAGATCACGGGCACCGAAGCAGCTCAGCACAACCATCAGGAGCAAGAGACAGTCTGGGAGCTGGCAGGAGAAGGATCCAAGGTCAGGGTGCTCGGCAAGTGGGAGCGGCAAAAAACGGAGGGCTGGTGGCCTACCAGTGTCTCCTGCGACAGCGGTGGGATCAAGCAGAGGGAGCCAGAGAAAACGGCGGGCTGGGAGCGGTGACGTCATCAAGGAGGTTTCGCAGGAGCAACGAGACAGTGATTCGGAGGCCACAAGGAAGAAAGGAGCACAGGAGGCTGAAGTGACAGGCAGTAGCACATGCAGAGTTGAGAGGGATGGGGAGGAGGGGGAGGAGAGGGATGGTTAGGGGGAAGGTAGGTCCTGGCACAGAGGCAGGGAAATGCTAGGAAGCAGGCAAGGGGGCATAGGGGTAGATCGAGCAGCGGTGTGAGGCTTGATGGGAGGGGAAGTGACAGAGGGGGCAGGGGAGCAGAGTCGCTGGCAGCCAGGGAGGAGCTGAGTGGGGATAGGGATGTAAGGCTGGTAGGGCAGGAAAGGATGGGTAGTGCAGTGGCAGCACTGGTTCAAGAAATGAGAGGGAGCAAGAGGAGGGGAGTAGGGAATTGAGAGGGGGTCTGTGGGCTGACAGTGTCTCCTCCTTCCCAGAGAGTGGTCCCAGATAGGCAGGCAAGAGGGGACAGAGCAGTGTTGTACGGCAGACGGAGAGATCCCAGACACCTCAGAGGCCCTGCAGAGAAAGGGAGGGGCATATGTTGGCAACTTGGGGCAGGCTTGAGACAAGGGTTAACAGACGGAGGGAGAGATCCATTTCTATCAGCAGGAGGAGGCAGGCGAGGGAGTCAGGGGCAGACAGGGAGAACAGAATGGAAGAAACAGCCAGGAGCTCAGGCATAGTGTATGAGGACCCGATGGCGAGGCTGGCAGGTGAGGCAGCAGGGCATGCTAGGAAAGAAAGGAGTGAAGTGGGGAGTGACAGGGGTGTGCATGAGTCGGTGCTGAAAGGAATAAAAGAGCTAGTGTCAATAGGAGAACCCAAGGAAGGGAAGTGCGGAGGCAGTGAGTGGGAATGGGGGCATGGCAGGGGCATGGGTCCCGTCTGGCAGGGTAGGAGCTGCGGTGGCAGCGGTGGAGGGCCCCTCTTGGCACCGGAAGCTGGGGTAGCAGCTCCATCATTGGCGGTGGAGGTATTAAAAGGGGCCAATCAGGCCCTGAGGAGGCCTTGCCTGTGCTTGGTGGGTCCTTTAGGGATCCATTTGAGCAAGGAAGTAAAGGATAAGATATGGAAGAGGGGATTATTCTCGTTGCTCCCATTAGACATTTTATTGAGGTTAAGGAGGACCCGAAGGTGAAGCAGGGTAAGAAAGAGGAGGAGCATAGAAAGAAAAGGTGGGGTGGGGGAAATTACCTAAGACATTTGCCAATTAGTCTAAGGCATTTTGTATTTTAGCTAGTGTGTTTGGGGAGAAATTTCCAGAGCATTGCTCAGCTATGTTTTGTTATTTCAATACAAAATATCAGGGGACTAGCCTGGTGGGGGGTCAGTCCTTTGCGGGGTCAGTCCTTTCGGGGTTCGGGAGCAGGTAGTAGCGGGGTGTCGGGAGTTGGATCAATGGCAGTGGCCATTCGGAAGGGCTTGTGTTTGGGTCAGCTTGCAAGTACAAGCACGAGTGTTTGGGGTGTGGGGGAGCGCACTCAGGGGCAAAGTGTTTTAAGAAGCATAGAGGAAGTAGAAAGAGGGGAGAGGGTGCTGTTGCGGGCACGGACGCCGGTGAGGGTAAAAGAGATGTTGCCATGGCTAAAATGGTACGGTAGGAGAAGGGGGAAGGTGGGGGACACGGAACTGTTGCTTTCGGGGTTTAGTTCAAGGTTTAGGATCCCTTTCTCAGACGGGAAGGGGTCGGGTATTTTGGGTAATTTGAAGTCTGTGTCCCAGTTTTCACAGGTGCTAAGGGCTAAGCTGGAGAAGGAGGTACCCTTAGGTAGAAAAAAGGTGGAGGGTCAATTCCAGATGATTCATCATCTCTCCTACCCAAAAGGATCCTCCAATGAACAATGGAATTGATCCAGCCCTGATGGTGGTGCGCTACATGTCTTTCGACAATGCAGTGGGTGTGGTCAGAAGAGTGGGCAGGGGTGCGCAGATGGCAAAGGTAGACGTGGAGGCAGCCTTTAGGCTTTTGCCAGTGCACCCAGCTTGCCATCGCTTGTTGGGTTGCTATTTTCAGGGGGAGTTCTTTGTGGACCTATGTCTTCCAATGGGGTGTTTTATCTCATACGCGTACTTTAAAAAGTTTAGCACATTCCTGGAATGGGTGGTAAAAGAGAGGGCAGAGCGGTCGTCTGTCGTTCTTTATTTGGATTAATTTTTGATTGTTGGATCGGCTGATTCAAAGGATTGTGAGCTCTTGTTAAGTACCTTTTTGCACACTGCTGATCAGTTTGGGATTCCTGTAGCTGAAGGGAAGACAGAGGGTCCGGTTACTACCTTGAGTTTTTTGAGGATCCAAATAGACTCAGTGAGGATGGAGTGCAGTTTGCTGAGGCAGAAGGTGGAGGATCTGATGCTGGTCATTGAGGAAGTGATGAGCAAGGGGATGGTGACTTTTAGGGAATTGCAGTCTCTCATTGGGAAGCTGAACTTTGCATGTAGGGTGATCTCAGTATGGAGAGTTTTTGGAAGACGGCTTTCCCTTGCAATAGCAGTCTTGCAGGCTCCTCATCACAGGGTACAACTGTCAAAAGAGTTAAAAGAAAATCTGAGGGCTTGGTTAGTCTTTTTGGAGGAGTTTAACGGGTGGTCATTTATGCAGGAGGCGCCGGTGTCGGATGACAAGATGCACCTGTATACAGACGCGTCTGGGGCATTGGGGTTTGGTGCGTATTTGAATGTCAAATTGTGCGCCGATACATGGCCCAGGCGTTGGAAGGAGGAGGGCCTGACCAGGAACTAAGTGTTCCTGGAATTGTTTCCTTTGGTTGTGGTTGTCCTGGTGCGGAAGGAAATATTGGGGAACTGGAAGGTTATGTTTCATTCGGATAATTTGGGAGTGGTGTTCTCCATCAACAAACTGACGGCAAAATTGGTCCTGGTGATACGGCTACTTCGAGTATTTGTGTTGGAATGCTTGAGGGGGAATGTTTTCTTTCGGGCTGTTCATGTGCCTGGAAAACAGAATGTAATTGCCGACTCTCCCGTTTGCAGTGGCAGAGATTCCAGATGGTGGCTCCGGAGGCGGAGACAGAAGGGGAGAAATGTCCAGAGGAGTTGTGGAGAATGTACTTCTCAGGAGTATAAGGTTAGCTAAGGAGGCCTTGGCCCACAATACCTGGAAAGTTTACGTACCAATGTGGTTAAAATGGTTTAAAATAATGGCCAGCTACATGGTGGGTCTGTCAAAAGGCAGGAGGTTGTCTTGTTTAGTGGACTGGGTTGAGGAATGGAAGGCGGTAAGGATGTCAAAGGCTATGGTGTAGAGGTAGGTGGCGACTTTAGCCTTTCTGTTTAAACTGTTAGGTTGGGGGCACTTAACAAAGGAATTTCTAGTCAAGCTGGCAGTTAAGGGACTTTGTAAGGGGCGTCAGGTGGCAGACAAGAGGCACCCGTTGGTGTTTTCCATATTGCAAAAGTTAGTGGGGGCATTACTGAGGGTGTGCGTGTCAAAGTTTGAATTCTTGTTGTTTAGAGCAGCTTTTGTGATGGCCTTTTTGTGGTATTTAGTGTCCTGGAGCTGGTAGGAAGAAATAGGACTGATTCTGATGGAGTTTGGGTAAACAAGGTAATGGTAAATGAGTCTGAGTTATTGATCTAGTTAAGAAAGTTAAAGACACACCAGGAAGGGAAGGGGAAGATGATAGGTTTGTTCCCGATTGGGGGTGAATGTTGCCCAGTTAAGGCGGTGGGGGAATAATTGAGCTGGAGGCTGGCGGGTGAGAGCCCTTTGCTGAAGCATATGGATGGCAGCGTGTTGTCAAAAATCCAGTTTGGGTCGCTTTTGAGTCGGGCATTGATGTTGGCGGGGGTGGATCCAAAAGGATTTGGCTGACATTCCTTTAGGATTGGGGCAGCAATGGAGGCGTCTGAATTGGGCTTGGTGTGGTGAAGCATGCGGGAAGGTGGAGATCGGGATGCTTTAGGCGGTATGTTAGGCCAAATATGAGTGTGTAGTTTTGTGTTTCCCCACAGGTCCGCTCCACTGTTGGATAGTAGGCCATGGGTTCATTTACTAGGCGAGGAAGGCGGCAGCAGTGAAGCAGTCGGGAATGCAACTGGGCTTTCATAGGGAGCAGGTTTAAGTTCGATGGTTTGGGGTGAGAGGCCTAAAGTGGGAGCGGGTTATGAGTCTGGTGTATGAGTATGCCAGGTTGTATATGCCTCCTGACATCTTGTAGGTTCATGCAGGTGGGAACGACCTGGGGTTTATGGTGCAGAAAGAGTTGGTGGACAAAATCAGGTGGGGTTTGAGGAGATTAAAGGAGTTGTTTAGTCATTATTATCAAATTGTCTTCATTCTCTTGGTATCTTTATTTGAAATGCAAGAATCTAAGTTTAGATGCCGGCCCATTTTTGGTGAACACACTGTGTTGTTCTTGCTGATTGGTGGATAAATTCACCTACCAATAAACAAGTGCTTTCCATGGTTCTGAACCAAAAATATAGCTTAGATGCCTTCTTTTTCAAATAAAGAAAGAACAAAGAAAAATTGATAATAGGAGTAAATTAGAAAGTTGCTTAAAATTGCATGCTCTATCTGAATCACGAAAAAAAAAATGTGGGTTCAGTGTCCCTGTAGTTAGAAGCCTACCTTTAAAAATGTCTATTTTCTGGGGGGCGGAGCTGGCCGCAGCTAAGATGGCTGCGTAATACCGAAGCTCTGAAAACCAGCTCCAAATATCACGCCTAGATAAGTTTATATAACCTCTGCAGACTAGAACAATTTAGAGCTGGAGTATGCCATAAAGTGGAGGCATCAGATCATACAAAGTGAAGAGGTCTAATACCAGCTGCACAGGAGAAATCGGCAGATAGAGATTCACCGCGTGGTGAGCGACACACGCAGCAGCTTCATCCCCTTCTGAGAACGGTGAGAAAATAGGACAGAGCAGAGTGCGACGACATGGCGCTGACACGCAAGCACAATGATACCTGTCTTCCAATCAGACAATGACCTAAAGACTCTGAAGGGCTTGGATGGCTAGCGTATATAAACCGATCCGACCTGGCAACTCACACTACATTAACGATGGGTATAATTGACCAAGTTGATAATGTAAGAGGCCTACATAGATACCAGCTCACCCTGATAACCTAGGCTCTCTGGGCACATAACAGCAACCACCCCTCTAGGTACATACCAGCAAGAGGACACTTATCACTTGAGCCAGGATCTGACTAATACAGATAGGCTTATACAGGATATACCGCGCACATCAGAGAGGCCTGGAATTAAAGGCCGCAACCCTGCATAATACCGCAAGCACAGTGGCAAAGCAGAGACACATAAGATCAGGGAAGACGAACGCTACTCAGAGCCACACTTTAATCCTGACTAAAAAATAACACATGGAACCTCGTCTTCCATAGATTGAAAACGAACATTCTAAGGTTATTGATCCACATTGCATTATCTGAAAAGACCCTGCTTATACAATTAAATAGAGCAGAGAACCAGGCCTACTACACACAATGAACACCAAAAGGCTGACAAAGTCCATTAAACCACCCAAGACAACGGGCCATAAAGACAATCTGGTAGAACAGTTCTTTTCCCCTACAAGTCCTAAATCTAGAATGAGAGAAGAGGCAGATGTACCGCAAAAAATTAAATACCCTGCACAAGCGAAAAACTTGAGTCACACAGAGGAGAGTACATCTGTCCCAAACACACTTCTCTCTACGCTAGCCTCAAAACAGGATATTGCAGACATCATTCGCTCCTGTATACGTGAAGAAATAGCGGAGATTAAACAAGATTTACATGCAGTGGGAAACAGAGTAGAGGCACTAGAAGAGTTTACAGACAACCTGCAGGAAGAGGTTAACACAGTTCAGGACGCCACTAATCACCACACAGCTATGTTCGAGGAATTATATGACAAAATAGAGGATCTTGAGAACCGGAGCCGTAGGAAGAATCTCAGAATAAGGGGTGTACCCGAATCTGTGCTCCCAAAAGATCTCCCATTGTACCTGCCCGCTCTTTTTGCCCAACCACTGACATCCCTTGGGTTAGGGCGCATAGGGCACTCCACCCAAAACCACCTGATACAGCACCCCCAAGGGATTTAATTATGAAATTCAAGGAATTCAGAGAAAAAGAAGAAATTTTAAATCTCTCACGAAGGAACCAGCCAGTGAAGTTCAGAGGAGTGGTACTCCAATTCTTTCAGGATCTATCGCAGCGGACACTACAGAGAAGGAGAGAGCTAGCACCTTTAACATCCCTGCTCCGCCAGAAGAAAATTCTTTATAGATGGGGGTTTCCCTTTCACCTCTACGTCCTACATGGGAATAGGAAATTGTCATGCAAAAGCATGGCGGACACTGAAGAACTCTGCTCAGCATTGGACATTGAACCACCAAGAGGTTTTGATACTGAGGACTCTCAAGAACCACCAAAAAAGAAACCAGCAAGAATGGCACCTAAACAATGGCACAAAGTAGCTCCCAAATCGAGATGTTTGCCGCCTTACAGAGACTCTCACTCCTCCCCAAAAGACACTGAATAAGCAAAGTGACTGGTTAATGGACTCTCAGACCCCTAAAACCTGAGACTTGTCTAACCCGAGCGGTCTGAGGAATGCTGACCGAGAAGTGGTAATGTATGGTTACTACCTAGTGCACATTATGGATTAACCATAAAGAAAGACTTTTGCATAGTATGTGTAATGTTCATGATATATACTGTGCAACACAAATCATATATTATAGGCTAACCAGGATAGATAAGGTGCTACTGTCCACTAAAAGTCATATTCTATCTTAGCATTATTCACGGTTTCAGTGTGTTATGTTTACCTTAGTTTGCAGATAATGTCTAGTATAACAAATACGAGTCATAGGCAATAGTCAGATTTGATTATGAAAACATGTCAAGGAGTTGGTTAACACCTCCAATTTTCTTTCCCCTTAACGTCTAATGACACTAAGAATACAAAAAGACATACCGTTAAGGTATAAATTACATAATTCAATTTATCTTTGTTTGATATTTGTTTTGCTTTTTGGTTATTGTTTTTTCACATTGCATCTGTTATATAGGTTAACAAGTAACTGGTACTGTAACATCATCACGCAGTCAATTATGCATGATACCATGGGTTGGTCTAAATATAAACACACAACTGTCTTAAGGTAACATGGCCAACAAGGACAAGAATATTGTTTTGCTAAGTCAAAATGCAAAAGGTCTCAATTCACCCCAGAAACGCTCTATAGCATTCCAAGACCTTCGTAGGAAAAAGGGGGATATCCTCTTCTTACAAGAGACACACTTTTAAAAAAATAAAGAACCTAAATACCTAGGCCCATACTACACGCAGCACTTTCACAGCTCCTTTGACCACAAACGGAATGGTGTCAGTATACTAATTAGCAAACATATACCTTTCACCCATGTTCAGACAAATACAGACACAGAGGGCAGATTTTTATGTGTGTTCGGCCTACTTTATGGCACCCCAGTGACATTAGTCAATCTCTACGCCCCAAACACAAAACAGCTTCAATTCTTTAAGAAGTCTTTCGCTCAAATCTTAGATCATGCTAAAGGAGCACTTTACCTGGGAGGCGATTTCAATGTACCCATCCAGCCCTCACTAGACACCACAAACCCCAACCCCTCCATATCTAGAAACACGGTTAGGCAGCTATGGAGGTTAATGCGTGATCTCACATTGTTTGACATTTGGAGGTTTAAACACCCAACACAAAGAGACTACACCTTTTTCTCTTCCCCGCACCGAACATATAGTAGAATTGATTACCACTTAACAAATCAACTGGGCCTATCCAGAGTATTATCATCTAAACTTTCGCACACAGTGTGGTCTGACCACTCGGCAGTACTCACACAGTTGAGCTGGCCCTCTGTACCAAAGAGCGCCTTTATCTGGAAACTAGACGAGAGTTTATTAGAATACCCTGATTTTAAGGCTAGGATTGACAAATTACTCCCAGAATTTTTCCAAATTAATTCCATTCCTGAGACCGACCCTTTTGTGGTATGGGAAACACACAAATGTTTTATCAGAGGCGAGTTTATCAGACAACAGGCCTATGTAAAGAAAAAAGCTCGCTTGCACTATCAACAGACGACAAAGTTGTTATCCACACTAGAATACACACACAAACAGAACCCATCAAACACTCATATCCTAGAAGAACTTGTAAAGGCTAGGAAAATAGTCTATAACCAACTGTTAAAAGAGGCTAACACCTTAGCATTAAAAACCAAACAAAAATATTATTTTGAAAGCAATAGACCAGGGAAGTATTTGGCTCGGGCCCTTAAACTAAAGAAACTGAAAACCTACATTCACAAAATAAAAACCCCCGCAAAGGAAAAGGTGAATACTACGCCAGAAATTTTATCCCAGTTCGTGACATATTATGCTAGTCTTTATAACATCAATAAAGGAAACCAAGCTGAAAGTTTGGAAGAGAATATTCGCGATTATTTGTCTAGGACCCCTCTGCCCCAACTAACTAAATCTCAGTCAGATGAACTAGAAGCCCCTATAACACCTATGGAAATTCTGATAGCCCTTAAACAAATGCCCACTGGGAAAAGCCCAGGTCCCGATGGCTTCACTGTCCATTATTACAAAAAATTTGCACCTATTTTGGTACCACACTTGTGCTCACTCTTTAACAAGACAGACCAGCAACACCCTTTCCCTCCAGAAATGTTAGAAGCACATATTTCGGTAATTCCAAAACCTGGAAAACCGTTGGATGATCCTGCTAGTTTTCGCCCCATTTCATTGCTCAATGTGGATATTAAGCTATATGCAAAGGTTATTGCTATTCGCCTCAACAGATTCCTCCCCCAGCTCATACATCTCAACCAAGTGGGCTTTATACCCCATAGAGAGGCAAGAGATAATACCATTAAGGTATTAGATCTATTGGAATTTTCACAAATCCATGACATCCCCTCAATCTTTTTGGCAGTTGATGCTGAAAAAGCCTTTGATAGGCTAGACTGGTTATTCTTGAAATCCACTTTGGGCAAATTTGGTATCAGCAAGAAACTAGTAGAGAAAATATTTGCCTTATATCACACACCAAAAGCCAGCGTCAAATTAAATGATTCCCTATCAGATCCCTTCCCTATCCATAACGGGACAAGACAAGGATGCCCCCTCTCACCCCTATTGTTCGTGATGGCCATGGAGGTGCTAGCGGCTAACGTAAGACAAAATAAGAATATTCAGGGGATACAGGTGGGAAACACACAATATAAGACAACACTGTACGCAGATGATGTCCTTTTCACCTTGTCCTCCCCACAACAATCTCTCCCGCTACTCATGTTAGAAATAGAGTCTTATAGTTCTCTGTCCAACTACAGGATAAACGTGTCCAAATCAGAATTCATGGGAATAGGCTTACCTGAACAGATAAACAACCAAATTAAAACACAATACCAGTTTTCCCTGAAGCTCAATTCTATAAAGTATTTAGGAATTCAACTGGCACAGTCATCAGATTTGCTATTTGAACTGCATTATCAAAACTTCATTAGGGCAATCCGTACAGACTTAAAAACTTGGCAGGACAAACACCTGTCCTGGTTAGGAAGGATACATGCCTTCAAAATGTGTATTCTCCCCCCGGTTCCTGTATCTATTTCAGACAGTGCCAATTCAACTGCCGACACACTATATACACACGGCGCAAACAATCGCTAACACATTTATTTGGGCACACAAGAAACCAAGAATAGCTAAACCCACACTTTATAGGACCCGAGATAGGGGAGGGTTGGGAGTGCCCAATTTAGATTTATATAAACAAGCGGCACAACTAACCAGGATAGTAGATTGGAGCAAAAATGCTCAACATAAGGAATGGGTGAGTTTAGAACATGAACTGGCCGACACAAAAAGCCTAGGGGCAATGTGTTGGACACGTAAACAGCATAGAACTATCTCAACACCCACCCCTACATTAATTAAAGACATCCTGAACGCCTGGGAAGTTTTCACCAGGCCCCGCTATGGTATATCCACAATCCCCTCACCTCTCACTCCCATTTTCCACAACCCAGAATTCCCCCCATACCAACAAATTTGGGCAAATGACACCTATGACATAACATCGGGCTTACCATGCTGCTCGGTAATAGAGGCAGGAGCCATAATTTCAAGAGCCTCACTCATAGATAAAGCCATCCCATACTTTCATAAATGGTATGAATATCTCCAGCTGTCACATTTTATTAATCAAAATAAAGATAAGCCTAACCTAACAAGAAACCTCACCCCATTTGAACTTCTATGTGAGACAACTAACACCACAAAGGGCACTCTATCCATAATATATAAGATTTTAACAGACACACAATCCAGAAACCCTCCCTCATATGTGAAGTCTTGGGAACTGGAGATGGGAATTCGAATCCCGGCTGAGACATGGAATACTATTTTCCACCAGATGAGCAAATCACCTTCCTCTGTAAGCATCACAGAAACTAACATGAAACTCTTGGGAAGATGGTATCTTTACCCTAGCAGGTTAGCTAAATTTTATAAACAAGCAGACCCTCTCTGTTGGAGAGCCTGTACACAAGTGGGCACACTATTTCACATATGGTGGGAGTGCCCCATATTACAGTCCTTCTGGCAAGGGGTCCATAGGGAAATACAACAAGTCCTTTCCCACAAGATCCCACTTGATCCTTTAGTTTTACTGTTCAATAAACCTCCAGGGATTAAATGTAAGTACAAGTCTACATTGCTTTATATTATGCTCAGTAGTGCTAAGCAATTGATCCCACGCCTGTGGAAACAGCAAATAACACCATCACTGACAAGCTGGAAACAGCATGTAACTACACTTTTATCCCTAGAAAAATATCAGTATCACAAAACTAGCAGGCTGGACTTTTACTGTGCCATAACCTTTTTCTGGGAAACGTACATAAATAAGGCAAACACACCTTAAGAGAATACAGATAATACCAACATTGTATCCTCTCACATAGACTTAGTTTATCAATAAGTAAAGACCAACCCTATGGAACTGCTCCATTATGATATTGTTATGTTAGACTGCGAAACTTTGCCTCCAACTGGTAAAGGAAGAGGCAAAGAGACACACAGATGCTTCAGACTAGATACGAATTTTGCTATGTTATGTAGTTATTTAGTTATGTTGAATGTTTTACTTTAATTTAACAAATTGAAAAATTCCTCCAGGCTTCACATAGAAGACTTTCTCAAAGGACACTGAGATTATTGACATTTGGAAATGTTATAAAGATGTTTCTTCACATGTATATATTGCTATTGCCTTGAGAAACTTGTATAACTATATATATATATATCAATAAAGCTTTTTGGAAAAAAAAAATGTCTATTTTCTTAACAGAGATGTTAAAGTAATTTGTTTGTATACATACATAATACATAATGACAATTAAGAAAGGCATTTCAAGCAACTCAAGTGTAAAATAAATAATTAGAAGAAATTTAAAACTTACCTTTTGCTAGCAAAATCAGCATTGGTTTACAGCTTATTTAATATTGTTTATTTCAATTAGGTTGTGATCCCAATCTTGCACTTTATTCCGTTACATCGAGATCTCTGGCCAGTATTGTCAAGATGTTTTTCCAGTGGTCACAATCCTAAAATGCTCAAGCCACTAATACCCTTGGATCTCAAAATTATCATATCCTAATACTATTGTTATATGCATTGTTAATCACTGAGTATTGCAATACAAAGAACAAATGAGCACAATTAACAACAAACGAAATTTAGATTTTGGGGTTTAGAGATTACATCACAGGTTAAAGGGCCTGATTGATTTCTTATTATAGTGTATAGTGTTCATAGATGTGACATGGGTGTAATTAACATAAAGCTTCAAGATAAGTATGTGGTTTGTTGGTTTGTGGATCTGGATCATTTTATCAAGTGCTTATTATTATTTTGTTTAACTTTATTGATTGGACATGTAGCTTTTGTATCTGTTTGGTGATGTTGTCTCCTAAGATCATCTAATACAGTCAGAATAATTTCAGTTTATTTGCCCATGCACAAACCCAGTTACATTCAAACAGGTTTTGCATCAACACTTAAGTGTTTTATCAGCAGCTTTTAACATGCATATAATTATCAAACAATATATAGTGATAAGCCCTGTAATTTGCTGTGGCCAATTAGCCACAAATGTAAAGTGATTTCCTACACGGATCAACAAATTGCTCTGTAAAATACTGGCAATCAGGGATCAGAATTATGAAGAAAATATAATTTTTAGAGATATATTACAGGAAAATAGGCAAAACATACAAAGTACGATACATGGTTTTACTATGCATAATTTAAGTGAGCTAAAATGACACATTTATGATTAAGATATAGCATATGATTTTAAAAACTTTACAATTTTTTTTTATTAAATGTACTTCTTTTTTTTTTTAAATCAAAGCTTTTTATTGAGGCAATAAAAGACAGATATAACAAAGCCAAAACATATATTTTGTATCATTTTGGTAAGTTTTGCATACAAAACAACACTTATCCATGTGACAGTGAAAAATAATAATCAGCAAAAATGGATTTTTCATTTAAATTAATGAAATACCTAACAAGGGTCAAAAAAGTGTAAAACACCAGCAAAAATATGGAATGAACAAGTAAACCTGGTAATATGAATGTTTAATTAAATGCTGCTAGGTCTAAATTTGAATTAAGACCAAGTGAGTGTAAAGTTTTCAATTTATGAATCCAGAAGGTTTCTCGGATCCTTAACTGGATAATTTTATTGTAGTCTGTAGATGGAGGAATGTAGTCAATAGGGTAAAATTTAAAAATGTCAGCATTACCCTTGTGTTTGTTTAGACAATGTTCGGGAATACTGTGCTTGATCTTTTTTTTGGTACAGTTTTTACAGTTCCACCAGTGTTCACCCCAGCGTACCTTTGCCTTCCTAGAGGTGCAACCTACATACTGGATCCCACAGCAACACTCCAAAACATATACAACAAAGACAGAATTACAGTTCATAAATCTAGTGATTCCATATTTTTGCTGGTGTTTTACACTTTTTTGACCCTTGTTAGGTATTTCATTAATTTAAATGAAAAATCCATTAATATCTCCATGTGTTTTTTATTTCTACACACTTGCAAGCACATGGATGCAGAGATCAACCTCTTGATATCCATTTAGTAAACTCTCCAATTATGGGAGTCTCACTTGTAATGTTACAATTACACTAGTTTAACATCTACATTAGTAAATCCCCCTATAACAGAAGTCTCATCTGTAATGTCACGATCTGTAATGCCACAATCACACATTCCCCCAGTCACTTATCTTCATATCTTACCAATGCCCAATACCGGTTAGTAGCACATATGAATTTCTTTCTCATATCATTACTAATAATAATTTTTCACCCATTATAAATGCAATAAGATATGACACACCTTCTTTTAGCATTTGATCACCTTTAGGCGTAGATTTACAGAACTTTACTTTTGGGATCTTATAATTTAGATCTTAGTTCATGTATATGGTTATATATTTCATGCATATTTTTATACATACCTATATTATTATTTTTTCCAACAAATGTTCTATCAGAACGGCACATGCTGTTCTTCTGTCCCCTGATGCATTTTTTAATTTTTAATTTTTTGGATGTCTTTATCGAATATTTGTTATTAGTATAAATTATTGCGAACAAACTTGACATACACAGGAGTTTTCCTCTAATTAATGTCTCTAAGACTTCTGGTCTACATTGTATATACTTATTACAACACAGCCTTTAGTTCAGTGTGGTTCCCTTTAATACACTCTGTAAACAGGGAGGTCTTATAATGGTACAATATTTTCTATGAGATAGTTCCTATTCTCCCGGGTTTTTGATACGAGAGAATCTCCTATTATTAGGATCTCATAACACACATATACATTATCATATTTTTTCCTTCTTTCAGGTCTTTTAACCCTAATATCTTACCTTAACAACAATATTAATTGTCATTTTCACATCTTCACAGTACTATTTTTATTTTCGCCACTTTCATTGTATCATGCACACATTATATTAGAGTCACATTAATTGGTTATCTCATACAATGTTTTCAGTTTATGTTTACTTTTACCCAGCTTACAATATACAATTAGAAAAATCGCACTTTACAAACAGTGGATTCAACTTGTCTCACATCATTTTGTCGGCAACTAATCATTCATACAGGTGATGTTCCAATATATTTCACAGATCAAATGCACTCTAGGTTTGGTTTAAATGCAAATTGTTGTATTTACAAAAATCTATTAGTCAGTCCAGTTCACTATTGCGTTATTTGTATCGCCGATTTTATACAATCTGTTTTGACATTGCTACATGTGTTTACAATGTATCATTTCTCATGATTGGTCTGATATTGACCAATGAAATTTCTTGGCACGCTTTTCAAATTTGTCCTGCAATCGTATGTGTAATACATTTTACTTGATGAAACGGCCAGGAGCTTGTGGCCGAGAAACGCGTCTAAAGCTCATGTAATAAATTGTTTTATATTTTTTATACCTCAGCCTGATTTCCTCTGGCTTTTTATTTCCTTGCCAAGTTACTCTGTCACTGACAAACAGTTCTATTTTACTTCACCGAGGACTGTTTATTCCAAACACTAGGTTCAAGTGTTTGTTGCATACAGGGAAAAGCTGCCTGTCGTTTTGCTTACACAGCATGACTCCAGAGGATCCCGTTTCAATCTGTGGAGGAGAGCCTACAGCTGCACCTTTGAAGGTCCGGATACCACCTGTTTACAGCGTACTGACTGCTGGAAAACGTCAGCCTGCTCATTCGCACCTCTTTGCATAAGGGTGCCAATGCTCTTGTGAGTATATCTACATTTGTTGTCCTTTCTTGTGATTCCATTTCACTGGAACCTACTTGCACTATGAGAAATAAATGTGATAACAATAATCATAAAAGGAAAACCAAATAAAGTTCTGAATCAAGGATATGTCTGTGTCCTCTGGATGAGTTTTTCAGCTTGTTAGCATTCCTCAGTGAGATCCCATAAAAAAGGAAACAGAAAATTGCAACATAGTGTGAATCTGTAACGGCACTTTGAGGAAGTAGTTGTTTTGTAACAAATGACTACTCACATTTGTTGGAGCTTTCGACTAAGCTCAAGGATATGCGCACTCCCACTTTATACTGATGGGAAAACAGTACACTAGGCAAAACTTGGATACAAATTTATTTTAAAATATATAAAAGCGTCACATAAGCCTTGATAACACCACAATGTAAGGGTACAAAAGCAGATATGCTGTAACAAATGCTTCAAATCGCCAAACTTGCAAAGAGGTAAATGGATCAGCAGGAGTGTGACCGCCGAAACCAAAACCTCTTTAGTAGCAATACAATAGCGCTAAGCCCCCAGGTGTCCTGGCTAGTGTAGAGACGCAATAAAACTCAATATAGAACAGTTCATACTTGCACTATGAGGCGCTGTCTTTATTTGCCCAATTTCTAGATATGTTTTGATCAGACATCTCCAAGACGAGCTGCCGGTTGTACTTTGAACATTTCCATTGTGACAAGAATCTTCATGTTTATCCTCAGAGACACTGACTGTCTAAGACATCACTTTTTCAGCACCCACTTGGGACTTTTTTCACGATAAGCAACTTTTCACTACTTGTTTTGTTATTTTGCTGTCCGATTGTATGTACACATATTAATGATATTGCAACCATTTATTATAATTTTATAAGTATTGCCATTACATATAACTGCCACATCACTCCCTTTGTAGCATGAGAACATAATTTATTGTTACATCTTACACGTTTTTGCACTCTCTAATATAGAGTGAGGATCAATCAGTTGGATCCTAGTACAAATTTCTATTGGAATTTTTTAGGCGCACTCTATCACCATTTTTGCTTTATGTTTTTTTCTACATAATATAGGAAGTCATAACAAGTTACTCCTACTTGACATATAACATTAGAAGGCAAGTCAAAAAGTATCTTTTTTTTTTTTTCCAACCACCAGTGGATTAACGGCATGACTATCAAGGCCATAATTCTTTCTCTTTTAGTTTGTAAGAAAAAAAAAAAAAAAGGGGGGGGAGGAGGGGGAGTAGAGGGGAGGGAGGGGGAAATGTTGAAATGGTCTGCTTTAACTGTTGTGCATACTATCAGAGTCGCTATTCTAAACTACCTGTTAAACTCTCTTAGTCATTTGCCAAAGAGTTCCGTCCATCCCTCCCACACCATAATATGTAGGTCAGTCTTCCCCGTTAGGTTATAAACGTATTTTTCCATTTGTTTCATATATGTGAGTTGTTCTACTACATCCTGAATGGAAGGAGGTGATGTCTGTTTCAATTTCCTAGCAATTATTAATTTGGCAGCTGTAAGAAAATAAATTAAAAAAACTTTCTCGGTAGGAGCATTCTAGGAGAGTTCAGATGCAGTAAACTGAGGGTGGGCGAAAAAGGAAGATTGTAATGTAAATCTCCCAAAAGTTTCATACAAGTCCGCCAAAACGGCCTAATCTTGGGGCACTCCCACCACACATGCATCCAGGTACCTATCTAACCGCAATTCCTCCAACAAAATGGAGAAGTGGGATAAAAT
This sequence comes from Bombina bombina, assembly GCF_027579735.1. Classification (NCBI taxonomy): domain Eukaryota; kingdom Metazoa; phylum Chordata; class Amphibia; order Anura; family Bombinatoridae; genus Bombina; species Bombina bombina. Next base: position 790,325,536 of record NC_069503.1, on the reverse strand, counting down.
TGATGTAGATGCTTAGGTACCAGATGCCATCTGTAGACTATTTTATAGTGGATTTCCAAGATAGTAGAACAATGAAGATACCTCCTGGCAATCACCATCTCTCTGTGCCAATCTCTTAGGTCAAAAGTCTCATACAAGTCCCTCTCCCAAGCCAGCTGAGTTATGGTTTTTGTTAGCGCCTGTTCCCCAATTAATTAAGAGTAGAGAAAGGACATCAGACCCTTAGGTTTATGATCAGAAGACCAACATGTTTCCCATTTAGTCTTTTCCCTCCACTTACTATTTTGTAATCCCCAGAATTTTGCGTTATCCTCTGACAAAGTGGGGAGCTCCAAATTTTTCAAGAAAGACCCAATAGCCTCTTTCAATGAGTTTGTATTGTCCCGGGCTGATTGAATATTATATAGCGACCTGTAGAATTCACAAAAGGCTAGACCAATTTCTTTTGGAGAGGTGACATTAGCATCGCCCCTATTAATAGACACTATTCGGTTTTGAGCTGCTCTGTTGCGTAATTTATTTGCTAGGAATGTAGTAGGTTTGTTATTACAATAATAAAATTTCTGTCTGAACTTATCTAGAGTCCTCTGGACTCTCAAAAGTTCTAGGTGTCTAATCTGTTTTTTTAACGTTTGTATTTGGCTATTAACCTCAATAGAATAAGCCCTGGAGATTTTAAGCTGACAATCTCTTAGTTTACACGTTAATTCTGCCAATGTACCCCCTCTTATTCTTTTCGCTTTAGCTGCTAATTTAATATAGTGGCCTCTCCTGTACGCTTTGAGGGTTGCCCACAGATTTTGAGAGCTTGTTTGGCCATCATCATTTAATTTAAAAAATTCTATTATGGTCTCGGTAGAGTTTTGTACATCCGGAGGTGACTGAATCAGCCAATCTGCTAACCTCCACACATAACCTTCGTTAGGAATAATCGGACCTATCTCTAGTGTCACTGAGTGATGATCAGACCAAGAGGTTGGGAGAATCTTGGATCTCTCCATTTTATCCAAGAGTTTAGCTGTGACAAAAAAGGTGTCTATTCTGGAGAACAACCCATGAGGGTTCGAATAAAAGGTATAGTCTTGCACTGATGTATTATATGCCCGCCAAGCATCATATAATTGGAGCTGGCACATCACCCTCCGAAATGCACTTGCTTTGGACTGTGAAGATCTATCTCTTTTGGTTGTAAGAGGCACCAATTTATCTATATCAGAGTCCCAAGTAAGGTTAAAATCCCCGCCCCCACACAGAGTTCCCCTTGTCTGATGGATGTAACTTGCCTAAGGACTTTGTTAAGAAATTGCGTCTGTTTTACATTGGGGGCGTATATATTGACCAGAGTAAAAAGGATATTATTGAGCTTGCATACTAGAAAAATATATTGTGCCTGAGTGTCAACTTCGCTATAAATTTCTTCAAAACTCACTGAGTCCCTGATCAGAATAGCCACGCCTCTAGATTTCATGTGGTGGGAGGCCCTGTAGATATGTGAATAATTGCGAAATGTAAATGCCTCATCTCTCTGCTGTTGCCAATGAGTCTTCTGAATAAATGCCACATCAATTTTGTTCCATCTGAGCTGACTAAGGAGGAGACTTCTTTTAGTTGGGGAATTCAAACCCTGTGTATTGTGAGAGAGAAACCTTAAACCAGTCATTTTCTAGATCAAGGGGGTCTAGGGAAGGGGAAAAAGAAAAAAAAGGGGAGGGGGGAAGGGAGAAGGGGGAGGAGGAGGGGACAAAACACTTAAGCTAGTGCAAAATAAGGATAAATGTAAAAAGAGATAATAAGTTAAAAAGAGACTCTGTCCATTGGCAGTCAATTGCCTTAACGTACCGTTCTTGATATCTTTATAGGAGAGAGTATAAGAGCAACTTATGTCAATACAATATTAGTAGCGGATAAACACTGCTTGCTTGTTCACCAATAATAGGGTTTAACAGTAGATAAGAAGTCTAACTTTATTAAAACTTCCTTAATTGTAGTTGTAGATTACTCCTTAGCACAGGGAGAGAAGTAAGAGATGCAAAAGGGGGATAGAGAGAAGAGTAGAGTATAAAGATCAAAAAGGAAGGGACGAAAAGAAAGGTGAAAAGTGAATAGTGACCAAGAAGTCTAATCTTGTTTACACTCTCTTTATTGTAACTGTAATCTACTTCGTAGCCTTTGATAGTGTGAAAAGAGTCGAGAAAAAGGGAGAAGGGAAGGAGGGAGAGTAGAGGGTGAAAAGATCTAAGAAGGGGGAAGAGGGGAGGGAGGCAGAGAGTGCTTGTGTATCAGGTTATGGTATACCACAACTTCTTTTATTATATTATTGATATGTAGACTATTGTAAAAGTCGAGGGCCTACCAATTTAGTTTATTCAGTAAGTATAGGTTGTGGACTCTAGTGTTAGTGCACAATAGCTTCCTAACAAATCAACACTTTCTGTCTTTTAGTCACTACTGAATGGGTATAAAAGGTATGAAAGGGGGAGAATCTATGTGGGGGTTAACTCTGCAACTAAACTGAAAAATATTATTGATGTTCATTTAGACAAATACATTGCATCTTCATATGTGTAATACTGCAGTCTCCATTTGTATACAAAAAGAATTCTTACTAAATACCTGCATTAACATTGTTCGTGCTGGTCTATAATAACTCTGTGGAACAAACAAACATGTGGAGGAAAAAATAAAATAACTTAAGCTTATTACTAAACTTATTTTAACTTTTAAGAAACTTTTAAGAAACTAGTACCTGTGGAGAAAACAAAAAAAAGGCATATTATTACAGGAAAAACATTACCAGATCCAGTTTGTCTGCCTCTCCGGTCTGTTGCTATGATGATTCGGATATGCCATCATACCCCAGCATTTCAGGTATAACTTCATTTCTAAATGGGTCTAAACATATCTTAAAAACACATAACTGAACATCTAAATAACATACTGATTTGTCTTTGTTTACTAGTATGGCAGTCCATCATCACCTATTAACAACACTCTTTTTTTGGGAAGTTGATTACTCAACTCAGTCCAGAAAAAACTACAAAAGAGTTTGTATAAGGACTCAGAGAAAATCTCATTCTCCTGTCAATGCTGCCGGAACTCTATCTTGCTGTTTATTTGGTCTTTTCGATAAAGGTTGCCATTCTGCCGCAGATGGCCTTAAGTCCCTCTGGAGGACCGATGTAGAGTTTGAGCATGCTGCCCCAGGCCCAGAGTTGTCATCAATCTCAGGCCCTGTTCCAGGGAAGAGACAACATAATTCTTGTTTTCGTGCTGAAAGAAAAGTCTTACTGGGAAGCCCCATCTATACTTGATCCCAGCTTTCCTCAAGCTGAGGGTGATATGTGCAAATGATCTTCTTTTTGCTAGAGTGAAAGAGGAGAGGTCAGGGAACAGCTGCACGCCTGGGTATTTTTCATTGAATGATTTATTGGAGAATGAAGCTCTCATTAGTCTCTCTTTAAAAGTGAAATCGTGGAGGCGTATGATGACATCTCTTGGTAAATCTGCAGCCATTGTTCTCGGTCTGAGGGCTCTATGAGCTCTATCTATCAAGGCGTCTGTGTCCTGAAGAGGGCCCAGAAAGTCTTCAAATAGGGTCAGTAGATATACAGGTAATTCAGAAGGGCTTACATCTTCCTTAATCCCCCTTATCCTAATGTTATTCCTTCTGGACCTATCCTCTATATCAGCCATCTTGGATTCTAGGTCACTGATAGTTTCCACCAAAGCTTGGGCTTAGGAAAGCAGATTAACCTGATCAACGGCCATGTCCTCTTGTTTCCTCTCCAAAGCTTCTGTTGTTTCGTTTTGTGTGATAAGGTCTCTTTTTAAGTCCGCTACAGAGTTCCGGATTTCACTCCTGAGGGAGGTGTAGTGGGTGTCTATCTTTGACGATAGGGCATTAATTGACTCCAGGACCTTAGAATCAGGTTGAGATGGTCTCCCCTTAGCTTGAGTCTGTAGGTCCGACGTCTCCTTATATGAGGTGTGGATTCTTCATCTGATCCATCTCTGTCAGAGAGCATTCTACTATTAAAATGGTCCACTACTGTGCATTTGGGACCTTCTCCTATTCTTTGTTGATGCTTTTTCTTATTAGAATGTGCCATTTTGAACCAGCAATTGGAGATTTCTCTGCTAATAAGATTGTAGACAATTTGGTGATGCTACACCTTGTAACTATTTTCAGACCGATTGGTCCCTTTGGTGTGTAGTATCTCCTGTTCTGACTGCAAGAACAAGCTCAGAGTGTTGCTGTCATTGCCTAGTACCCCCACTTCTCCCCCATCAAAGTGTTCTAATGTGAGGTCATGGTTTAGGTTTCTCTATTTATTAAGGCCAGAGCTATGACCACTTTAATCTTAAGGATATAGTACAGATGACTAACAGCGCTCACCTACTTCCTTATAGCTCCTGGGTAATAGGGTATCTAGCTTACCCTAAAGAAAGTTACAAATACAAAAATAATCCAAGAGCGCCTGTAAGTAGGCGAAGGAAGATATTAACAGATTAACTGGGTTCAAATATTTATTACAATTTATAAAACATAAAACATAATTATAAATAACATGGATCCATGTATACTACATACATATAGAAACAATAAAAACAATCCAAATGTGAAAACAATTTTCAAATATAACAGTTAAACAGTTAAAAATGGTTAAAAATGGTCGCCAATTATAACAATGAGAATGAAGTTCCTATGGAGTCTCAACAATTAGGGAGATAAACAAATGGGAGTCATAAAAAGATCTTTAAAAACAATAAAAAGGATCTTGAATGACAAAACCAAAAATGTGCTTGGATAATAAAAAGTTCAGTGAAAAAATCCAGTGAAAAAATCCGTTTTATTTTTGTATTTTTAATCTTAAGGATGTCAGAGAGAGAAATGACAATAATGCACCTACATCAGATAATTTCTGTTTGGCACAGCTCCTCGGGGACAGTGTCCTCACTGGACCAAGACGGGAAAAGGAGTGTGGTTATGACCTGCTGTGACTCAGCACAGCAGGAAATGGGAGAGGAGTGCGACCCTCAAATTTGATGTGTGCTTGGTGTGTAGAGCTAGGACATCTATTAAAGTGTTGCAGGATCCACAGTAAAGAAGTTACTTCCAAATGTCCAGAATTTTCAACTCTGTGTCTTTAAATCAGGGATAGGATGTAACTGCATGGCGTGCAGTATAGTTTCTCAAAACACTACCCTCAGATATATTTGTTGCAGTTTTTTAGGGCTGTACTGGTACAGGTATTTTAATATCTTGTAAGTTCCTATGTAGGGTTAAGTGTATTCTGAGCTTCCTTTAGCTAATTTGTCTGCAGCACATTCCAGCGGCAAGTGGATCAAGGAAGCTGCGCAACAGGATTGATAAAATGTAGTGGATTTCATTGTCTCTAGACATGCTCAAACTTAGTATAGTGGGATCGCTCTCTGTAGAGCTTATTCTAAACTTCCCCCAAGTGTAAAAGCAGATATATGTATTATATGGAAGGCTCCCGCCTCAGTATTACTTTCTGCAGATTGCGAGGCCCAGATCAGTCAGTAACACACTGTATATTGCAAATCAATTGCTGCCACTGTAGCCCCTGGACCTCCTTAGCCATCAGAGCTTCTATACTGAGGTCTTACCTAGAAACTGAGCCTCCTCAGTGCTCCTGTCACTCGTATCTGGAATCAATAGCGGGCGTCCGTGGACCAGCAATTTTTAGCTTGAGACCGGTCAGTGTGGCTTAAGAGCCTCTCAGTTTTGCAGCAGGTGACCACTGGATCGGATCCCCGACCCTCCGGGTGTGTAGCAAGCACTTACAAAGTGTGGCTGTGCTATTGGCTTGCTGTGCCGCTGTGGCTGCACTATATAGCCGGGATCAGAGTTTGCGGAACTTCAGAAGGCGAATCCGGTCTGCAAAGTCACCTGTTAGCACTCCTTATGCTGCTCCAAGCTAACAGGGATTAAAGCTTCTCAGCCGCACAACCTCTTCATTCAGCGGTTAACTCCGCCCCCTCTAAATGTACTTCTTATTTACGGCTAGATTTAGAGTTCTGCGGCCAAAGGGGTGCGCACCTTTTAAATACCGCTGGTATTTAGAGTTCACAGAAGGGCTGCGTTAGGCTCCAAAAAGGGAGCGTAGAGCATATTTACCGCCACTGCAACTCTCAATACCAGCGTTGCTTACGGACGCGGCAAGCTTCAAAAACGTGCTCATGCACGATTCCCCCATAGGAAACAATGGGGCAGGTTTGAGCTGAAAAAAAACCTAACACCTGCAAAAAAGCAGCGTTCAGCTCCTAACGCAGCTACATTGTTTCCTATGGGGAAACACTTCCTAAGTCTGCACCTAACACTCTAACATGTACCCCGAGTCTAAACACCCCTAACCTTACACTTATTAACCCCTAATCTGCCACCCCCGCTATCGCTGACCCCTGCATATTATTATTAACCCCTAATCTGCCGCTCCGTACACCGCCGCTACATACATTATACCTATGTACCCCTAATCTGCTGCCCCTAACACCGCCGACCCCTATATTATATGTATTAACCCCTAATCTGCCACCCCTGCTATCGCTGACCCCTGCATATTATTATTAACCCCTAATCTGCCACTCCGTACACCGCCGCAACCTACATTATACCGATGTACCCCATATCTGCTGCCCCTAACACCGCCGAGCCCTATATTATATTTATTAACCCCTAATCTGCCCCCCACAACGTCACCTCCACCTACCTACAATAATTCACCCCTAATCTGCCGACCGGATCTCGCCGCTACTCTAATAAATGGATTAACCCCTAAAGCTAAGTCTAACCCTAACACTAACACCCCCCTAAGTTAAATTTAATTTAAATCTAACGAAATAAATTAACTCTTATTATATAAATTAATCCTATGTAAAGCTAAATACTTACCTGTAAAATAAATCCTAATATAGCTACAATATTAATAATAATTATATTGTAGCTATTTTAGGATTAATATTTATTTTACAGGCAACTTTGTAATTATTGTAACCAGGTACAATAGCTAAAATAGTTAAAATAATTACAAAATTACCTGTAAAATAAATCCTAACCTAAGTTACAATTAAACCTAACACTACACTATCAATAAATTAATTAAATAAAATACCTACAATTATCTACAATTAAACCTAACACTACACTATCAATAAATTAATTAAATACAATACCTACAAATAACTACAATTAAATAAACTAACTAAAGTACAAAAAATTAAAAATAATTAAGTTACAAAAAATAAAAAATATTTACAAACATAAGAAAAATATTACAACAATTTTAAACTAATTACACCTACTCTAAGCCCCCTAATAAAATAACAAAGACCCCCAAAATAAAAAATGCCCTACCCTATTCTAAATTAAAAAAGTTCAAAGCTCTTTTACCTTACCAGCCCTGAAAAGGGCCATTTGCGGGGGCATGCCCCAAATAATTCAGCTCTTTTGCCTGTAAAAAAAAACATACAATACCCCCCCCAACATTACAACCCACCACCCACATACCCCTAATCTAACCAAAACCCCCCTTAAATAAACCTAACACTAAGCCCCTGAAGATCTTCCTACCTTATCTTCACCATGCCAGGTTCACCAATCACTCCAGGCTCCGAAATCTTCATCCAAGCCCAAGCGGGGGCTGGCGATCCATAATCCGGCTGAAATCTTCTCGAATTCCGATTGGCTGATAGGATTCTATCAGCCAATCGGAATTAAGGTAGGAAAATTCTGATTGGCTGATGGAATCAGCCAATCAGAATCAAGTTCAATCCGATTGGCTGATCCAATCAGCCAATCAGATTGAGCTTGCATTCTATTGGCTGTTCCGATCAGCCAATATAATGCAAGCTCAATCTGATTGGCTGATTGGATCAGCCAATCGGATTGAACTTGATTCTGATTGGCTGATTCCATCAGCCAATCAGAATTTTCCTACCTTAATTCCGATTGGCTGATAGAATCCTATCAGCCAATCGGAATTCGAGGGACACCATCTTGGATGACGTCCCTTAAAGGAACCTTCATTCTTCAGTTGGACGTCGGAAGAAGAAGATTGATCCGCGCTGGAGGTCTTCAAGATGGAGCCGTTCGTCATCGGATGAAGATAGAAGATGCCGCTTGGATCAAGATGGTTGCCGGTCCGGATCTCCTCTTCTTCCCGGATAGGATGAAGACTTTGGAGCCTCTTCTGGACCTCTTCAGCCGCCGCTTGATAGAAGATTTCAGCCGGATTATGGATCACCAGCCCCCGCTTGGGCTTGGATGAAGATTTCGGAGCCTGGAGCGATCGGTGAACCTGGCATGGTGAAAGATAAGGTAGGAAGATCTTCAGGGGCTTAGTGTTAGGTTTATTTAAGGGGGGTTTGGGTTAGATTAGGGGTATGTGGGTGGTGGGTTGTAATGTTGGGGGGGGGTATTGTATGTTTTTTTTTTTTTGTAACTTAGTTCTTTTTTATTTTTTGTACATTAGTTAGTTTATTTAATTGTAGTTATTGGTAGGTATTGTATTTAATTAATTTATTGATTTATTGATAGTGTAGTGTTAGGTTTAATTGTAGATAATTGTAGGTATTTTATTTAATTAATTTATTGATAGTGTAGTGTTAGGTTTAATTGTAACTTAGGTTAGGATTTATTTTACAGGTAATTTTGTAATTATTTTAACTAGGTAACTATTAAATAGTTATTAACTATTTAATAGCTATTGTACCTGGTTAAAATAAATACAAAGTTGCCTGTAAAATAAATATTAATCCTAAAATAGCTACAATATGATTATAATTTATATTGTAGCTATATTAGGGTTTATTTTACAGGTAAGTACTTAGTTTTAAATAGGATTAATTTATTTAATAAGAGTTAATTTATTTTGTTAGATAAAAATTATATTTAACTTAGGGGGGTGTTAGTGTTAGGGTTAGACTTAGCTTTAGGGGTTAAAAAATTTATTAGAATAGCGGTGAGCTCCGGTCGGCAGATTAGGGGTTAATGTTTGAAGTTAGGTGTCGGCGATGTTAGGGAGGGCAGATTAGGGGTTAATACTATTTATTATAGGGTTATTGAGGCGGGAGTGAGGCGGATTAGGGGTTAATACATTTATTATAGTAGCGGTGCGGTTCGGTCGGCAGATTAGGGGTTAATAAGTGTAGGTAGGTGGCAGCGACGTTGGGGGCGGCAGATTAGGGGTTAATAAATATTATGTAGGTGTCGGCGGTATTAGGGGCAGCAGATTAGGGGTACATAGGGATAATGTAAGTGGCGGCGGTGTACGGAGCAGCAGATTAGGGGTTAAAAAAATTTAATAGAGTGGCGGCGGTGTGGGGGGGCCTCGGTTTAGGGGTACATAGGTAGTTTATGGGTGTTAGTGTACTTTAGAGCATAGTAGTTAAGAGCTTTATAAACCGGCGTTAGCCCAGAAAGCTCTTAACTACTGACTTTTTTCTGCGGCTGGAGTTTTGTCGTTAGATTTCTAACGCTCACTTCAGCCAGGACTCTAAATACCGGCGTTAGAAAGATCCCATCGAAAAGATAGGATACGCAAATGGCATAAGGGGATCTGCGGTATGGAAAACTCGCGACTGCAAAGTGAGCGTTAGACCCTTTCCTGACTGACTCCAAATACCAGCGGGCGGTAAAAACCAGCGTTAGGAGCCTCTAACGCTGGTTTTGACGGCTACCGCCCAACTCTAAATCTAGGCCTTAGTGTTTATGAGGTCAGGAACTTATTTAAGGAGTATTAACATAGCTATACAAGAGCAGCTGTAAAAAGACCAGAGATAATGAAAAGATTAATGAGTAGACAAACATTTATTAGTTAATTTGTCTGTTTACACTATTAACCTCTAATCTGCCATCAACCTAACCACCCCTAACCTTTTAAACTCTAAACTGCCGCAAACCCCCAATACAAACACCCCATAACCTATTAACCTATAAACCGCCAATACCCCAATCACAAACACTCCCTAAACTATTAACCCTTAAACTGTCACAACCCCCTAATGCAGAATAGCAGGGTTATTTTGTGGTGGTGGGTTATGTCAGTTGAGGGGTACATAGGTATATTTATTAGGCTTGGTGCTATGTATTTAAAATGGATCCTTAACTTTACATTGCCAATGTTGGTACCGATGCAGCTTGTAATTTTTCACCAGCATCTCTACCTATTGTGAAGTATAGTAAAATGCGATATTGCCTAAAGAAGAGGAACACCACCGGAGCTGATCACGTAGGAGCTGGAGTTAAGTTGGTTGAGTAGAAAATTTTGAGTTTAGAGTTACCATTTTTTGTAGGTGTTTTTTTTATTTTAGGATAGTTTTTTTTTTTTAATGGGCAAAAGAGCTACATATATTCACTTTAGGGCACTACCCTTCCAAATGCCCATCTAAGGACAATGCCCTACCAAATACCCTTATTGGTTTTTTTTTAGTAGGCTTTTTATTTGGGGGTAAGGGTTTACTTTGGTTTTAGATTAGGGTACAAGTAAAAGAGCTTAATCACTTAAGAGCTATGTCTGACAAAATGCCCTTTTTAGGGCAATTGTTAAAGTAGGTTTTTGTGTTATTATAAGTTTTTTTTTTTATTTTAGGCTGGGCTTTTTTTTTTTTCCCATTATTTTTAAGTTGGTAATCTTATTCAGGGTACAGAAAAAAAAGAATAGGGGACATTTTATGACACCATATTTTACAGTACAGATTCAAGCTCCATCCTAAATTATACATTTATATTTGTGTCACAATCTGATCTTTTCATTGTAATCCACAGTTTAAGTGAAGAATATATATAAAAAAAATAATAAAAAAAAAAGTAATAAATAAAAATTAAACTCTATTCTGCCTTATGAGATAACACAACTCAAATCCTAATAATTTGTATTAATAATTCATAATAAATACATATCTACCCCTGAATATTTACCAACAGTTCTATTTTCTCTTTTTTCCAATCTCCCCCCCTCGCCTCTGCCCCTCAGCCACCCTCTTCCCTATTTTAATTATTGATTAACCAAAAGCTATCAATTGCGGTAATCTTCCTCTAGCATATTATAACCCAATACATACAAGTCATACAGGTCCGAGTTCAACCCTAAGTTATACATCTATAAATATGTTGCAACCTGATATTTACATTGTAATCCACAAATAAGTAGGGGGTATACAATAAATAGACAAGTAACATGAAAATGTTCCTTATAAAATAACTCACCCAAAATCCTAATACCTTGTTCTGGTAATTCACAAAGCTTCCTGATTACCCCTATGTGTTGACCAACCATCCTATCTTCCTTTCACCTTCCCCTCTCACCTCTGCCCCCTCTCCTTCTCCCTCTATTTCTGGAGAGTTCCCTCTTCCACCGGGGGGGAGGGGGAGAGAAAAAAAAGGGGGGGAATAATGATATACATTTCCCCTTCCCTTCTCTCCATCCCCCCTCTCCTACTTCCCCCATCCCTTCATGGATGGGCCAGATAGCTAGTACACATTTTTCCCCCTTTTCTCTTTTTTCCCCTTCCCTCCTTCCTCTCTACTATACTCCCAAAAGCTCAAGTAGAAAATGAACCCTCCCTTTTAGCAGTCAGACTTGTGTTTGATAATTTTATATATAAGCAAAAATATGTACTATGTACAAATAAATGTCTCAGGGGTTCCGTAAATTCGTATTAACAGTCCTCAGTCTTTTAGAGCCAAAACAATTGTAAACAATTTCACAGGTTAGCAGGTCGGTAACGGTCAGATTACTGTGCACACTTTGCCTCTATCAGTTTTGTAAGTGTGACCTACCGGCTCCGGTCCATAGAGAGTGGTTAGTATTGAGTGTAATGTATTTTTATAAAGTCACAAGCGGACATGTAAGTATCATATAACAGAAACACTCACCACCTCTCCTCTTCAGAGACACCGACCTGGCACCTGCAATCACTTGAGTGCTGTATTCGGTTCGGTCCCGGATCTACGCCGTGATGAGAGCTCTACCTGGATAAAGGTACAAAGTAATAATCCAGTAAAGAAGAAAGTACCCGGGGAGCTCTGATTAAAATCCAAAGTGCTTTATTTATACATATTCATTAAAATTTCTTGCAGCAGCAAACTCAACAAACAAAGCGATCCGTGTGCTTATTGTCAAACACACATTTCCACTGAGGTAGCGTCAGAGGGTCAGCTGACACGTTTCGGCCAATAGCCGTAGTCAAAGCTGTATGACCCCCTCACACACCTCCATGCTTTAAAAAACAGTAGGTTATTTCTCATTGGTTAAATAAAAACATGACGCTACTCTATTGCTATCGATAATACATTTCAATGCAATCAGTGAAACAAATTACTTTCTGTATACATTTATAAATTTATTATACACATTTTGTCTATTAGCATTTGTTACTAAGTAAACTTTCCTAGTAATTCGTTAGACCGCTGCTGCTGAACTCTTTACTCATTTGTTATACATCTCCCTGTGCTTTTTTCTTCCATATTCTTTTGCTCTATGACAAAGTGGTTGATCTCAATGTAAATTTTCTTTTGTCTCCTAATGATTGGGTTTTATGATATATCAAATTATATTTGCTCAAATTAACCTACTTTTGTTTTATTTATTTATTTTTCTATTACTTTTCATAAAGAAGCAAGAAGATTATAGCTTTTAATTTCAATAGATTATCAGAAGGAATGTGATATGATACTCCTGTTTTATTAGCCATTTTCTTTCTGTCTTAATTTCCTCTTAATTTAAATTTCTGAAATTTAATAAACAATTTACTTGTTTTAATAAGTCTGCACATATTTATTTTTATTTTTATTTTCAAGAAAGTAATAACTTTGTATATATGATTTTTTTAAAAATAATAGTTTCCCAGTTTCATTCACTGCCAGAAGTTTATTACATCAGATTCCAGATTTAGACCCTTTGGGAATCTGGTCTGCAGTTTTATCATCCAGTAAACTTCTTGTTTACTTAAGATGTAATCTAAGTCTCCTCCTCTAGCTGGTACCCTAACTTTCTGGATTATAGTCCATCTCAACGTATTTGGACTTTTATTATGTTTCCTCGTGAAATGTTCTATAAGGGGAGTAGTCATAGTTCCTGTTTTAATATTTGTGACATGCTCACGTATCCTACTTCTTACCTCCCTTGTTGTTAGGCCTGTGTACTGTAAGTTGCAGGAGGTGCATGTTAACAGATAAATGCATTTACAGATCTACAATTTAAGCACTCACGGTGGTTAAATATTCACCCAGTGGCCTCACTTTTAAATTCATCACCTGGGTTCAGATACTCACATGCTGTACATGTACCGTTACTGCACGGGTATACTCCTACACAGCTTAACCAAGAGCTTGTGTTAACTTTGTTTTCCTGTAATTTAGTAGGAGATACGATATTGCCTATCGGTTTTGCCTTCCTATAGGAGAACTGACATCCTTTCTTTGCTACATTCATTAGATGGTCATCTGCACTTAGGATAGAGAGGTTATTTTTTATTATATCACAAATTGTGTGATATTGGTCGCTGTAATCAGTGACAAAATATATACCTTTATCAGGTGCTCTAATACTACTCCTCTTTTGTTTAGTTTTCAGCAAACTGTCCCTGTCAACTTCCCCTAAAGTCTCTTTTATTTCCTTTACCATTGGTGCACTATACCCTCTCTCCTTTAATCTGATTTCTAGGTCCCTGGCCTGTTTATTATACTCGTCTTTCTTAGAGCAATTTCGTCTTAGCCTCGTGAATTGGCCTTTGGTTATTGCCTTAAAGATGCCTTTTGGATGGCAGCTTTTTGCATGAAGCACTGTGTTTCCAGATATCGGTTTTCTGAAAATAGTGCTTGAGATTCCCTCATTTTCAGATCCTTTAATTTTAATGTCCAGGTATTCAATGTTTTCTTTATCAAAGTGATAGGTAAAGCTAATCCCTACTCTGTTGTCATTCAGTCTTTCTATGAATTTTTCTGCAGAGCTCTTGTCTCCATCCCATAGTATTATTAAATCATCTATAAATCTTCTATAGAATTTGATTTTACCCTGCTTGCAGCCACTATCTCCAAAAATGTGGAACAGCTCCCACCAACCCATAAAGAGGTTGGCGTAAGAGGGGGCAAATTTTGCCCCCATGGCCATTCCACATCTCTGGAGGTAGTAGCTGCCTTCAAACAGGAAATAATTGTGTGTGAAGAGATACTTGGTTACGTTCAATATGAATCCCACATGGATGTCACTAAATTTGCCTGATCTTCTTAAGAAAAATTCAATGGCCTCTAGGCCCTTATTGTGTTGTATTGATGTGTACAAGGCTTTTACATCTATAGTTAACCATCCATATTGTTGTTTCCACTCAAAATCACTCAGAAGGTTTAAGAGATCTTTAGTATCTCTCAGATAACTATACAAAGTTAGCACAATTGGCTGTAGGATGGAGTCCAACCACTGTGATAATCTCTCTGTCAATGAGCCAATCCCACTAACTATTGGCCTTCCTGTTATGTTTATGAGGGATTTATGCACCTTTGGCAAGTGATTAAAAATCGGCACAATTGGATGTTCAGTAATAAGATATTGTGCTGTTTCCTGATTGAAAATACCTAATTCCCTGCCATCATCTACTAGATGTCTCAATTCCCTAGAGAATTTATTGGTGGGATTTCCAAGAAGTTTGGTGTACTGTGATGTATCATTCAGCTGTCTATGAGCCTCATTCACAAACCACTGTCTATCCATTACAACAACGGACCCACCTTTGTCCGCATTTCTGATAGTAATGTCTTTGTTTGTACTAAGCTCCTCAAGGGCTTTTCTTTCCTTGAATGTTAAGTTATTCTTGTTATTTCTCTGTGTGTTTATTTGATTGGATAATTCAGTTAATTCTTTTTCTCTGAAAAGTTACAAGGATAGGGCCCCTGTCCTGTATTGGGTAAAACTTTGATTTATTTTTAATAGTGGGTAATTGTATATTTTGATCATTTTGGTCATAAATATCTGGTATGTTCTCTGAGAGAAGTGTTTCCATTGCAATCACATCACAGGTTTCCATAAAGGTCAACCCTGTGTTGCAGTGTTCATTAGCAGTTTGATCAATTGTCTCATTTAACATACCATCATTAGTTTTAGCAAAATGTTTCTTTAAGGTAAGATTTCTTATTAACCCATTCACGTCTATAAGTGTTTGAAATAAGTTAAACGTTGTAGAAGGTGAGAAACCTAAACCCAATGATAATACTTTATTTTGTTCAGGGGTCAAAGCATATTTTGAAAGATTTAACACACTTTTTATTTGTACTTCGTTTGTACATGTGCTCTCCCCCTGCTGCCTCTGCGCAACTGGTATCTCCCCTGCGGGGGATTGTAGCTCACTTGTGGGGAATTGTTGTAATCCTGTCTGTTCCATTCTTCCTTGCTTATACCTCTTCCTACTCCTCTTCCTCTTCCTCTCCCTCCCCCTCTGGGTCTCCGTTGGGGCATGGGAAAAACCTGTTCTATTTAATTCTCTTCTGATTTCTTATCTGATAACAGGGAAGGAGTCTCAACATATTTGTTTTGTTCACTATTTCTTTTTAGGATAGATACAGTAGGAGGGGCATTTGTTCTTGATCTTAATACTATGGAGTTAGAATCTAAGTTCTCTGCTAAGAGGGGCCTATCATCTTCCCCCCCTGATGCAGATTCTTCTCAGGAAGATTCTCCTTCACTATCAGAAAAAGTTACTTTCTTTTCAACTTCATTTGACCTTCTTTCCCTACCTCTTGATCTATTGTAACCTCTGTTTATACCATATAACAATTTTCTCTGTTGGAATCTTTCTTTCTTATTCCACACATACACACTATTATTATCATAGTCCATCTGGTCACGTAAGTATTTTCCATGTTTTATCTGCATTAACAGTTGTTTCGCTTCTGCCACACTCTTATGAAGTATGCTGTCAAACTTTAGGTAACTTTCTTCATCCCTTCTCTTATTTAATTCTTGTTGTGTAGTTTTAATCCCTTCCTTGGTTATTATTAGTTGTCCCATTTTAAAGTCAATAATCATTTTAATCAGATTTAATGAACAGTCTGTTAGTATCATGTTCCATTTTGTAATGAAGGCCACATCGTCCGCCTGAAATGTAGGGAATTTATTAATTCTTAATCCCCGTGGGACCATCCCTAAAGTGTGGTATCTCTCTAAAATCCATATATCCCAACTTAGTCTCTTTTCTTTAATCAAAAGTTTTTCCATTTCGTCAAATAGTTGACTCAGTGTTGAATGTGACTTATCAGTTGAGAATATACTTTCTAATTCACTAATATTACAGTCACGTTCCTTGTCTGATTTCAGTGAATAAAGAGTTACAGACATATTCTCCTGCACTTGATCCATGGCATTTTACTTCACTTCACTAAGCTGTTTAAGGGAGGATAAGGGGGGGAGATGTACCTTTAAATCTCCAATATAAGCTCAAGTAGAAAATGAACCCTCCCTTTTAGCAGTCAGACTTGTGTTTGATAATTTTATATATAAGCAAAAATATGTACTATGTACAAATAAATGTCTCAGGGGTTCCGTAAATTCGTATTAACAGTCCTCAGTCTTTTAGAGCCAAAACAATTGTAAACAATTTCACAGGTTAGCAGGTCGGTAACGGTTAGATTACTGTGCACACTTTGCCTCTATCAGTTTTGTAAGTGTGACCGACCGGCTCCGGTCCATAGAGAGTGGTTAGTATTGAGTGTAATGTATTTTTATAAAGTCACAAGCGGACATGTAAGTATCATATAACAGAAACACTCACCACCTCTCCTCTTCAGAGACACCGACCTGGCACCTGCAATCACTTGAGTGCTGTATTCGGTTCGGTCCCGGATCTACGCCGTGATGAGAGCTCTACCTGGATAAAGGTACAAAGTGATAATCCAGTAAAGAAGAAAGTACCCGGGGAGCTCTGATTAAAATCCAAAGTGCTTTATTTATACATATTCATTAAAATTTCTTGCAGCAGCAAACTCAACAAACAAAGCGATCCGTGTGCTTATTGTCAAACACACATTTCCACTGAGGTAGCGTCAGAGGGTCAGCTGATGCGTTTCGGCCAATAGCCGTAGTCAAAGCTGTATGACCCCCTCACACACCTCCATGCTTTAAAAAACAGTAGGTTATTTCTCATTGGTTAAATAAAAACATGACGCTACTCTATTGCTATCGATAATACATTTCAATGCAATCAGTGAAACAAATTACTTTCTGTATACATTTATAAATTTATTATACACATTTTGTCTATTAGCATTTGTTACTAAGTAAACTTTCCTAGTAATTGGTTAGACCGCTGCTGCTGAACTCTTTACTCATTTGTTATACATCTCCCTGTGCTTTTTTCTTCCATATTCTTTTGCTCTATGACAAAGTGGTTGATCTCAATGTAAATTTTCTTTTGTCTCCTAATGATTGGGTTTTATGATATATCAAATTATATTTGCTCAAATTAACCTACTTTTGTTTTATTTATTTATTTTTCTATTACTTTTCATAAAGAAGCAAGAAGATTATAGCTTTTAATTTCAATAGATTATCAGAAGGAATGTGATATGATACTCCTGTTTTATTAGCCATTTTCTTTCTGTCTTAATTTCCTCTTAATTTAAATTTCTGAAATTTAATAAACAATTTACTTGTTTTAATAAGTCTGCACATATTTATTTTTATTTTTATTTTCAAGAAAGTAATAACTTTGTATATATGATTTTTTTAAAAATAATAGTTTCCCAGTTTCATTCACTGCCAGAAGTTTATTACATCAGATTCCAGATTTAGACCCTTCGGGAATCTGGTCTGCAGTTTTATCATCCAGTAAACTTCTTGTTTACTTAAGATGTAATCTAAGTCTCCTCCTCTAGCTGGTACCCTAACTTTCTGGATTATAGTCCATCTCAACGTATTTGGACTTTTATTATGTTTCCTCGTGAAATGTTCTATAAGGGGAGTAGTCATAGTTCCTGTTTTAATATTTGTGACATGCTCACGTATCCTACTTCTTACCTCCCTTGTTGTTAGGCCTGTGTACTGTAAGTTGCAGGAGGTGCATGTTAACAGATAAATGCATTTACAGATCTACAATTTAAGCACTCACGGTGGTTAAATATTCACCCAGTGGCCTCACTTTTAAATTCATCACCTGGGTTCAGATACTCACATGCTGTACATGTACCGTTACTGCACGGGTATACTCCTACACAGCTTAACCAAGAGCTTGTGTTAACTTTGTTTTCCTGTAATTTAGTAGGAGATACGATATTGCCTATCGGTTTTGCCTTCCTATAGGAGAACTGACATCCTTTCTTTGCTACATTCATTAGATGGTCATCTGCACTTAGGATAGAGAGGTTATTTTTTATTATATCACAAATTGTGTGATATTGGTCGCTGTAATCAGTGACAAAATATATACCTTTATCAGGTGCTCTAATACTACTCCTCTTTTGTTTAGTTTTCAGCAAACTGTCCCTGTCAACTTCCCCTAAAGTCTCTTTTATTTCCTTTACCATTGGTGCACTATACCCTCTCTCCTTTAATCTGATTTCTAGGTCCCTGGCCTGTTTATTATACTCGTCTTTCTTAGAGCAATTTCGTCTTAGCCTCGTGAATTGGCCTTTGGTTATTGCCTTAAAGATGCCTTTTGGATGGCAGCTTTTTGCATGAAGCACTGTGTTTCCAGATATCGGTTTTCTGAAAATAGTGCTTGAGATTCCCTCATTTTCAGATCCTTTAATTTTAATGTCCAGGTATTCAATGTTTTCTTTATCAAAGTGATAGGTAAAGCTAATCCCTACTCTGTTGTCATTCAGTCTTTCTATGAATTTTTCTGCAGAGCTCTTGTCTCCATCCCATAGTATTATTAAATCATCTATAAATCTTCTATAGAATTTGATTTTACCCTGCTTGCAGCCACTATCTCCAAAAATGTGGAACAGCTCCCACCAACCCATAAAGAGGTTGGCGTAAGAGGGGGCAAATTTTGCCCCCATGGCCATTCCACATCTCTGGAGGTAGTAGCTGCCTTCAAACAGGAAATAATTGTGTGTGAAGAGATACTTGGTTACGTTCAATATGAATCCCACATGGATGTCACTAAATTTGCCTGATCTTCTTAAGAAAAATTCAATGGCCTCTAGGCCCTTATTGTGTTGTATTGATGTGTACAAGGCTTTTACATCTATAGTTAACCATCCATATTGTTGTTTCCACTCAAAATCACTCAGAAGGTTTAAGAGATCTTTAGTATCTCTCAGATAACTATACAAAGTTAGCACAATTGGCTGTAGGATGGAGTCCAACCACTGTGATAATCTCTCTGTCAATGAGCCAATCCCACTAACTATTGGCCTTCCTGTTATGTTTATGAGGGATTTATGCACCTTTGGCAAGTGATTAAAAATCGGCACAATTGGATGTTCAGTAATAAGATATTGTGCTGTTTCCTGATTGAAAATACCTAATTCCCTGCCATCATCTACTAGATGTCTCAATTCCCTAGAGAATTTATTGGTGGGATTTCCAAGAAGTTTGGTGTACTGTGATGTATCATTCAGCTGTCTATGAGCCTCATTCACAAACCACTGTCTATCCATTACAACAACGGACCCACCTTTGTCCGCATTTCTGATAGTAATGTCTTTGTTTGTACTAAGCTCCTCAAGGGCTTTTCTTTCCTTGAATGTTAAGTTATTCTTGTTATTTCTCTGTGTGTTTATTTGATTGGATAATTCAGTTAATTCTTTTTCTCTGAAAAGTTACAAGGATAGGGCCCCTGTCCTGTATTGGGTAAAACTTTGATTTATTTTTAATAGTGGGTAATTGTATATTTTGATCATTTTGGTCATAAATATCTGGTATGTTCTCTGAGAGAAGTGTTTCCATTGCAATCACATCACAGGTTTCCATAAAGGTCAACCCTGTGTTGCAGTGTTCATTAGCAGTTTGATCAATTGTCTCATTTAACATACCATCATTAGTTTTAGCAAAATGTTTCTTTAAGGTAAGATTTCTTATTAACCCATTCACGTCTATAAGTGTTTGAAATAAGTTAAACGTTGTAGAAGGTGAGAAACCTAAACCCAATGATAATACTTTATTTTGTTCAGGGGTCAAAGCATATTTTGAAAGATTTAACACACTTTTTATTTGTACTTCGTTTGTACATGTGCTCTCCCCCTGCTGCCTCTGCGCAACTGGTATCTCCCCTGCTGGGGATTGTAGCTCACTTGTGGGGAATTGTTGTAATCCTGTCTGTTCCATTCTTCCTTGCTTATACCTCTTCCTACTCCTCTTCCTCTTCCTCTCCCTCCCCCTCTGGGTCTCCGTTGGGGCATGGGAAAAACCTGTTCTATTTAATTCTCTTCTGATTTCTTATCTGATAACAGGGAAGGAGTCTCAACATATTTGTTTTGTTCACTATTTCTTTTTAGGATAGATACAGTAGGAGGGGCATTTGTTCTTGATCTTAATACTATGGAGTTAGAATCTAAGTTCTCTGCTAAGAGGGGCCTATCATCTTCCCCCCCTGATGCAGATTCTTCTCAGGAAGATTCTCCTTCACTATCAGAAAAAGTTACTTTCTTTTCAACTTCATTTGACCTTCTTTCCCTACCTCTTGATCTATTGTAACCTCTGTTTATACCATATAACAATTTTCTCTGTTGGAATCTTTCTTTCTTATTCCACACATACACACTATTATTATCATAGTCCATCTGGTCACGTAAGTATTTTCCATGTTTTATCTGCATTAACAGTTGTTTCGCTTCTGCCACACTCTTATGAAGTATGCTGTCAAACTTTAGGTAACTTTCTTCATCCCTTCTCTTATTTAATTCTTGTTGTGTAGTTTTAATCCCTTCCTTGGTTATTATTAGTTGTCCCGTTTTAAAGTCAATAATCATTTTAATCAGACTTAATGAACGGTCTGTTAGTATCATGTTCCATTTTGTAATGAAGGCCACATCGTCCGCCTGAAATGTAGGGAATTTATTAATTCTTAATCCCCGTGGGACCATCCCTAAAGTGTGGTATCTCTCTAAAATCCATATATCCCAACTTAGTCTCTTTTCTTTAATCAAAAGTTTTTCCATTTCGTCAAATAGTTGACTCAGTGTTGAATGTGACTTATCAGTTGAGAATATACTTTCTAATTCACTAATATTACAGTCACGTTCCTTGTCTGATTTCAGTGAATAAAGAGTTACAGACATATTCTCCTGCACTTGATCCATGGCATTTTACTTCACTTCACTAAGCTGTTTAAGGGAGGATAAGGGGGGGAGATGTACCTTTAAATCTCCAATATAAGCTCAAGTAGAAAATGAACCCTCCCTTTTAGCAGTCAGACTTGTGTTTGATAATTTTATATATAAGCAAAAATATGTACTATGTACAAATAAATGTCTCAGGGGTTCCGTAAATTTGTATTAACAGTCCTCAGTCTTTTAGAGCCAAAACAATTGTAAACAATTTCACAGGTTAGCAGGTCGGTAACGGTTAGATTACTGTGCACACTTTGCCTCTATCAGTTTTGTAAGTGTGACCGACCGGCTCCGGTCCATAGAGAGTGGTTAGTATTGAGTGTAATGTATTTTTATAAAGTCACAAGCGGACATGTAAGTATCATATAACAGAAACACTCACCACCTCTCCTCTTCAGAGACACCGACCTGGCACCTGCAATCACTTGAGTGCTGTATTCGGTTCGGTCCCGGATCTACGCCGTGATGAGAGCTCTACCTGGATAAAGGTACAAAGTGATAATCCAGTAAAGAAGAAAGTACCCGGGGAGCTCTGATTAAAATCCAAAGTGCTTTATTTATACATATTCATTAAAATTTCTTGCAGCAGCAAACTCAACAAACAAAGCGATCCGTGTGCTTATTGTCAAACACACATTTCCACTGAGGTAGCATCAGAGGGTCAGCTGATGCGTTTCGGCCAATAGCCGTAGTCAAAGCTGTATGACCCCCTCACACACCTCCATGCTTTAAAAAACAGTAGGTTATTTCTCATTGGTTAAATAAAAACATGACGCTACTCTATTGCTATCGATAATACATTTCAATGCAATCAGTGAAACAAATTACTTTCTGTAAACATTTATAAATTTATTATACACATTTTGTCTATTAGCATTTGTTACTAAGTAAACTTTCCTAGTAATTGGTTAGACCGCTGCTGCTGAACTCTTTACTCATTTGTTATACATCTCCCTGTGCTTTTTTCTTCCATATTCTTTTGCTCTATGACAAAGTGGTTGATCTCAATGTAAATTTTCTTTTGTCTCCTAATGATTGGGTTTTATGATATATCAAATTATATTTGCTCAAATTAACCTACTTTTGTTTTATTTATTTATTTTTCTATTACTTTTCATAAAGAAGCAAGAAGATTATAGCTTTTAATTTCAATAGATTATCAGAAGGAATGTGATATGATACTCCTGTTTTATTAGCCATTTTCTTTCTGTCTTAATTTCCTCTTAATTTAAATTTCTGAAATTTAATAAACAATTTACTTGTTTTAATAAGTCTGCACATATTTATTTTTATTTTTATTTTCAAGAAAGTAATAACTTTGTATATATGATTTTTTAAAAAATAATAGTTTCCCAGTTTCATTCACTGCCAGAAGTTTATTACATCAGATTCCAGATTTAGACCCTTCGGGAATCTGGTCTGCAGTTTTATCATCCAGTAAACTTCTTGTTTACTTAAGATGTAATCTAAGTCTCCTCCTCTAGCTGGTACCCTAACTTTCTGGATTATAGTCCATCTCAACGTATTTGGACTTTTATTATGTTTCCTCGTGAAATGTTCTATAAGGGGAGTAGTCATAGTTCCTGTTTTAATATTTGTGACATGCTCACGTATCCTACTTCTTACCTCCCTTGTTGTTAGGCCTGTGTACTGTAAGTTGCAGGAGGTGCATGTTAACAGATAAATGCATTTACAGATCTACAATTTAAGCACTCACGGTGGTTAAATATTCACCCAGTGGCCTCACTTTTAAATTCATCACCTGGGTTCAGATACTCACATGCTGTACATGTACCGTTACTGCACGGGTATACTCCTACACAGCTTAACCAAGAGCTTGTGTTAACTTTGTTTTCCTGTAATTTAGTAGGAGATACGATATTGCCTATCGGTTTTGCCTTCCTATAGGAGAACTGACATCCTTTCTTTGCTACATTCATTAGATGGTCATCTGCACTTAGGATAGAGAGGTTATTTTTTATTATATCACAAATTGTGTGATATTGGTCGCTGTAATCAGTGACAAAATATATACCTTTATCAGGTGCTCTAATACTACTCCTCTTTTGTTTAGTTTTCAGCAAACTGTCCCTGTCAACTTCCCCTAAAGTCTCTTTTATTTCCTTTAACATTGGTGCACTATACCCTCTCTCCTTTAATCTGATTTCTAGGTCCCTGGCCTGTTTATTATACTCGTCTTTCTTAGAGCAATTTCGTCTTAGCCTCGTGAATTGGCCTTTGGTTATTGCCTTAAAGATGCCTTTTGGATGGCAGCTTTTTGCATGAAGCACTGTGTTTCCAGATATCGGTTTTCTGCAAATAGTGCTTGAGATTCCCTCATTTTCAGATCCTTTAATTTTAATGTCCAGGTATTCAATGTTTTCTTTATCAAAGTGATAGGTAAAGCTAATCCCTACTCTGTTGTCATTCAGTCTTTCTATGAATTTTTCTGCAGAGCTCTTGTCTCCATCCCATAGTATTATTAAATCATCTATAAATCTTCTATAGAATTTGATTTTACCCTGCTTGCAGCCACTATCTCCAAAAATGTGGAACAGCTCCCACCAACCCATAAAGAGGTTGGCGTAAGAGGGGGCAAATTTTGCCCCCATGGCCATTCCACATCTCTGGAGGTAGTAGCTGCCTTCAAACAGGAAATAATTGTGTGTGAAGAGATACTTGGTTACGTTCAATATGAATCCCACATGGATGTCACTAAATTTGCCTGATCTTCTTAAGAAAAATTCAATGGCCTCTAGGCCCTTATTGTGCTGTATTGATGTGTACAAGGCTTTTACATCTATAGTTAACCATCCATATTGTTGTTTCCACTCAAAATCACTCAGAAGGTTTAAGAGATCTTTAGTATCTCTCAGATAACTATACAAAGTTAGCACAATTGGCTGTAGGATGGAGTCCAACCACTGTGATAATCTCTCTGTCAATGAGCCAATCCCACTAACTATTGGCCTTCCTGTTATGTTTATGAGGGATTTATGCACCTTTGGCAAGTGATTAAAAATCGGCACAATTGGATGTTCAGTAATAAGATATTGTGCTGTTTCCTGATTGAAAATACCTAATTCCCTGCCATCATCTACTAGATGTCTCAATTCCCTAGAGAATTTATTGGTGGGATTTCCAAGAAGTTTGGTGTACTGTGATGTATCATTCAGCTGTCTATGAGCCTCATTCACAAACCACTGTCTATCCATTACAACAACGGACCCACCTTTGTCCGCATTTCTGATAGTAATGTCTTTGTTTGTACTAAGCTCCTCAAGGGCTTTTCTTTCCTTGAATGTTAAGTTATTCTTGTTATTTCTCTGTGTGTTTATTTGATTGGATAATTCAGTTAATTCTTTTTCTCTGAAAAGTTACAAGGATAGGGCCCCTGTCCTGTATTGGGTAAAACTTTGATTTATTTTTAATAGTGGGTAATTGTATATTTTGATCATTTTGGTCATAAATATCTGGTATGTTCTCTGAGAGAAGTGTTTCCATTGCAATCACATCACAGGTTTCCATAAAGGTCAACCCTGTGTTGCAGTGTTCATTAGCAGTTTGATCAATTGTCTCATTTAACATACCATCATTAGTTTTAGCAAAATGTTTCTTTAAGGTAAGATTTCTTATTAACCCATTCACGTCTATAAGTGTTTGAAATAAGTTAAACGTTGTAGAAGGTGAGAAACCTAAACCCAATGATAATACTTTATTTTGTTCAGGGGTCAAAGCATATTTTGAAAGATTTAACACACTTTTTATTTGTACTTCGTTTGTACATGTGCTCTCCCCCTGCTGCCTCTGCGCAACTGGTATCTCCCCTGCTGGGGATTGTAGCTCACTTGTGGGGAATTGTTGTAATCCTGTCTGTTCCATTCTTCCTTGCTTATACCTCTTCCTACTCCTCTTCCTCTTCCTCTCCCTCCCCCTCTGGGTCTCCGTTGGGGCATGGGAAAAACCTGTTCTATTTAATTCTCTTCTGATTTCTTATCTGATAACAGGGAAGGAGTCTCAACATATTTGTTTTGTTCACTATTTCTTTTTAGGATAGATACAGTAGGAGGGGCATTTGTTCTTGATCTTACTACTATGGAGTTAGAATCTAAGTTCTCTGCTAAGAGGGGCCTATCATCTTCCCCCCCTGATGCAGATTCTTCTCAGGAAGATTCTCCTTCACTATCAGAAAAAGTTACTTTCTTTTCAACTTCATTTGACCTTCTTTCCCTACCTCTTGATCTATTGTAACCTCTGTTTATACCATATAACAATTTTCTCTGTTGGAATCTTTCTTTCTTATTCCACACATACACACTATTATTATCATAGTCCATCTGGTCACGTAAGTATTTTCCATGTTTTATCTGCATTAACAGTTGTTTCGCTTCTGCCACACTCTTATGAAGTATGCTGTCAAACTTTAGGTAACTTTCTTCATCCCTTCTCTTATTTAATTCTTGTTGTGTAGTTTTAATCCCTTCCTTGGTTATTATTAGTTGTCCCGTTTTAAAGTCAATAATCATTTTAATCAGACTTAATGAACAGTCTGTTAGTATCATGTTCCATTTTGTAATGAAGGCCACATCGTCCGTCTGAAATGTAGGGAATTTATTAATTCTTAATCCCCGTGGGACCATCCCTAAAGTGTGGTATCTCTCTAAAATCCATATATCCCAACTTAGTCTCTTTTCTTTAATCAAAAGTTTTTCCATTTCGTCAAATAGTTGACTCAGTGTTGAATGTGACTTATCAGTTGAGAATATACTTTCTAATTCACTAATATTACAGTCACGTTCCTTGTCTGATTTCAGTGAATAAAGAGTTACAGACATATTCTCCTGCACTTGATCCATGGCATTTTACTTCACTTCACTGAGCTGTTTAAGGGAGGATAAGGGGGGGAGATGTACCTTTAAATCTCCAAAATAAGCTCAAGTAGAAAATGAACCCTCCCTTTTAGCAGTCAGACTTGTGTTTGATAATTTTATATATAAGCAAAAATATGTACTATGTACAAATAAATGTCTCAGGGGTTCCGTAAATTCGTATTAACAGTCCTCAGTCTTTTAGAGCCAAAACAATTGTAAACAATTTCACAGGTTAGCAGGTCGGTAACGGTTAGATTACTGTGCACACTTTGCCTCTATCAGTTTTGTAAGTGTGACCGACCGGCTCCGGTCCATAGAGAGTGGTTAGTATTGAGTGTAATGTATTTTTATAAAGTCACAAGCGGACATGTAAGTATCATATAACAGAAACACTCACCACCTCTCCTCTTCAGAGACACCGACCTGGCACCTGCAATCACTTGAGTGCTGTATTCGGTTCGGTCCCGGATCTACGCCGTGATGAGAGCTCTACCTGGATAAAGGTACAAAGTGATAATCCAGTAAAGAAGAAAGTACCCGGGGAGCTCTGATTAAAATCCAAAGTGCTTTATTTATACATATTCATTAAAATTTCTTGCAGCAGCAAACTCAACAAACAAAGCGATCCGTGTGCTTATTGTCAAACACACATTTCCACTGAGGTAGCGTCAGAGGGTCAGCTGATGCGTTTCGGCCAATAGCCGTAGTCAAAGCTGTATGACCCCCTCACACACCTCCATGCTTTAAAAAACAGTAGGTTATTTCTCATTGGTTAAATAAAAACATGACGCTACTCTATTGCTATCGATAATACATTTCAATGCAATCAGTGAAACAAATTACTTTCTGTATACATTTATAAATTTATTATACACATTTTGTCTATTAGCATTTGTTACTAAGTAAACTTTCCTAGTAATTGGTTAGACCGCTGCTGCTGAACTCTTTACTCATTTGTTATACATCTCCCTGTGCTTTTTTCTTCCATATTCTTTTGCTCTATGACAAAGTGGTTGATCTCAATGTAAATTTTCTTTTGTCTCCTAATGATTGGGTTTTATGATATATCAAATTATATTTGCTCAAATTAACCTACTTTTGTTTTATTTATTTATTTTTCTATTACTTTTCATAAAGAAGCAAGAAGATTATAGCTTTTAATTTCAATAGATTATCAGAAGGAATGTGATATGATACTCCTGTTTTATTAGCCATTTTCTTTCTGTCTTAATTTCCTCTTAATTTAAATTTCTGAAATTTAATAAACAATTTACTTGTTTTAATAAGTCTGCACATATTTATTTTTATTTTTATTTTTAAGAAAGTAATAACTTTGTATATATGATTTTTTTAAAAATAATAGTTTCCCAGTTTCATTCACTGCCAGAAGTTTATTACATCAGATTCCAGATTTAGACCATTCGGGAATCTGGTCTGCAGTTTTATCATCCAGTAAACTTCTTGTTTACTTAAGATGTAATCTAAGTCTCCTCCTCTAGCTGGTACCCTAACTTTCTGGATTATAGTCCATCTCAACGTATTTGGACTTTTATTATGTTTCCTCGTGAAATGTTCTATAAGGGAAGTAGTCATAGTTCCTGTTTTAATATTTGTGACATGCTCACGTATCCTACTTCTTACCTCCCTTGTTGTTAGGCCTGTGTACTGTAAGTTGCAGGAGGTGCATGTTAACAGATAAATGCAATTTACAGATCTACAATTTAAGCACTCACGGTGGTTAAATATTCGCCCAGTGGCCTCACTTTTTAATTCATCACCTGGGTTTAATTCATCACCTGGGTTTAATGAATATGTATAAATAAAGCACTTTGGATTTTAATCAGAGCTCCCCTGGTACTTTCTTCTTTACTGGAATATTCTCCCAAAAGCACTAATTCTGAATTCCTAATTTCCTGATATCCGATTCATCATTCATGTTGGTGTCTACATTGTTTTCTCAAACTGTTTTTAACTTCAGCAACAGATGAGATTTTTTTCATCTTCTACTTCTTGAAAATTAAATATCTTACTGCAAGGATGGTCATATCAATTAATTTGTGCTGTGGATGTGGTTTTTCCCTAATCTTCCTTAGGAACACACTATGTATCAGTGTCAACTCTAGAGGAAAAACCTTGAGTGTATTTTTTAGCCAAAATTCTACTCTCATCCAGAGTCTAATTCTGGGACAGTTCCATATCATGTGCACTAAATCTGCTGCAGATTTTGAACATTTTGGGCAATTGCTAAAGTCTACAGTTCCACTTCTGAAACCTTTTTCCGGTGTAAAATAGAACATATGGAGGAGTTTAATATGCGATTCCCTCCAAGTGGAGGATAGAGTAACATGATCTATGCTTATAATAGAATCTTGTACAAAGCTTACATCAATATTATTGTCCGGTATAATACTATTCCATTCTACTGATAATTACTCTATATTCGATCTGCCCTTGAGAGATATAAGAAGATGGTAACATGGAGAGATGGACATATGTCCATTTTTTAGCAAATTTAACAATCCTTCATATTTCCCCAGGACCAACGTTTACCTGATTAATTCACTAATTCCACTACAAAGTGTCTAGCTTGTAGATATGCAAAGAAATCCTTGTTTGAAAGATTAAATTCTTGCTTAAGTGAGTCAAAAGTTTTGACGGACTGTTTTTCATTATCAATAAACTGGATAGCCCTATCTAAGCCTAGGCTGTGCCATCTTTGAAACACTGCCGAATGAATGCCTGCTAAAAATTTGGGATTACCCAAAAATGGAACAAATTTTGACACATTGCATTCCAAGGTCATACGCTTGCCTATTTTCCACCAGCTCTGAATAGGGTTAAATATTGTTTTAAGTGCTATTATTTATTGAGTTATTTGTTTAAATTTGCAATGTTTTAGAGCTACCGGGAAAAAAGGATTGCATATGCTTTTTTCTAATTGATTATTTGTTACATAATCTTTGGAAAAAATCCATTCCGCCACTATGTGTGCCAAGAAAGCATAGTTATAAAGACGCAGATCTGGCAGTGCAAAACCCCCAAATTTTCGAGGTAATTGTAATTTGATAAAGCAATTCTTGAGGCTCTGTTCTGCCAGATAAAGCTTCTTAGAGCAATATTAAGGGTCTTGATATCTCTTCCTTTTAGCATAATTGGAACATTTTGCAGGATATATAACAATTTTGGAAGTAAAACCATTTTGAACAAAGCTATCCGGCCTGAGATGGATAATGGGAGACTTTGCCAGTTCTTTAGTCTCTCTTTAATTTCTAATAATATTGGAAGGACATTAAGAACATAAGAATTATCCGGATCAGAAGATACTAAGACACCCAAATATTTAAAATAATCTAAAACCATCTTAAAGGGTATATTTAATGGTGAATATTTATTTTTCCTTAGCCAAAGGAATTCAGATTTGAAGGCATTTACCTTATAACCTGAAAAAGATCCAAATTGATCAATTATTAATAATAATTTGGGCAAGTTATTACTAATATTATAGATATAGAGAAGAATATCATCAGCATAAAGAGCGACCTTAAGCTCCCTTCCTCCAATTTTTTACCCTCTAGTTGGTGCCTAACCATGATCGCTAAAGGTTCAATTGAAATATCAAAGAGAAGGGGAGAGAGAGGACATCCCTGTCGCATTCCTCTCTCTAGCGTAATTTCTGGCGAGAGTATACTATTAACTATCAATCTCATGTATGGCTTATTGTATTAACTCCTCATGAGTTGAAGAAACTTACCTTCAAAGCCAAATTTAGAAAGGGAGCAGAATAAGTGATCATAATATACAGAGTCAAATGCTTTTTCAGCGTCTAATGATATAACTGCTGAATCGGGGATGTTCTCTCTCTCCCCTTGCACCCTCTTCTTCAATATCTTAAAATAATCAACAACCAATAGGATCTCTCTTATCTTTGCTGATGAATTTTGTTTATAGAGAAACCCGGCTTGGTCCGTGTGCATAATAGTAGAAAGTATCAATTGTAGCCTATTTGCTAAGACTGAAGTAAATATCTTATAGTCTGTGTTCAAAAGGGCTATGGGTCTGTAGGATTCCTTCAGTTTAGAGTCTTTCCCAGGCTTGGGTATCAGAGTCGTATAAGATGCAGAGAAAGAGGGAGGGACCAGAATGCCATCTATGTACATGGCATTGTATAATTTACATAGATATGAAACTACCAGAGGGGAGAGAATTTTATAGAACTTACGAGGTAATGCATCTGGGCCAGGTGCCTTATCTGGTGCAAGCTTGGCTATAACTTTCTCTTTTTTAGACTCAAGAATAGGGGCATTTAAGATTTCGATAGCTTCTGTCGTAAGTGTTGGGTATTTTATTTTACTCCAAAATTGGTCCGACTCTAGTTTGTCAGAGTTTCTGAAAGAATATAATTCTTGGTAATATTTTGTGAAAAGCTCTGAGATTTCCTCTGCTTTAACTAACGTTTTCCCCTCGTGCTGTAGTACTTCTATCGCTGCCGACCCCCTTTCTCTCCTTCCCATTTTAGCAAGGAGTTTTCCTGATTTATTTCCATATCTGTGAAATTTAGCTTGAAATTTTAGATCTTTTTGTGTTGCTAAATAAATTAGGTATGTGTCTCTTTCGTTTTTTAGATCTAATATATCTTGACCAGTTTGCTGGTGTTTTTTCTAAGAGATAAAGATTATACAAATTTGTCATTGATCTAAGCACTTCTTTCTCTCTTATTTTAAGTTTTCTAGATATATTAGAGCTAAATGATATTATCTCTCCTCTTAACACTGCTTTTGCAGCTTCCCAAAAAACTATAGGGCGATTTAAATACTCACAGTTGTGTTCAGCATATTCCTCAAGTTTAGATTTGAGACAATTTTTAAATTTTAAATCTTTTGAAAGAAAAGTGGGGAAAAAAATGTGCAGGGCTAGACCTCGTGTCATTTTCTAGCATCTGGAGAACAATAGGACCGTGATCAGAAAGGGAGATAGGTAGTATTTCTGCTTTAGCTCTTGTGTTAAGAAGTCTATCGTCCGCAAGAAAGATGTCAATTCTAGATAATGTTTTGTGAGCCTTAGAAAGACATGTGAAATCCCTCAGATCTGGACTTTGCATTCTCCAAATATCTCTTACTTTCAGATTCTGGGAATTTTTTTTTAATAATTTTTGCTTCCAGTTTGTCCCTTTTACTTTTAGATTGGTTTGAACTTTGTCTCAGCCTATCTAATGGACATTGTGGGGCCATATTAAAATCTCCTCCAAGAATTAAATATACTTCCTGGAATAACATGATTTGGGATTGTAAAGAATCCCAGAAAAATGGGTCTAAAACATTTGGTGCATAAATGTTACAGAGTGTATATATGGATTTGCCACCTTAATTTTCAACAAAATGTACCTTCCCTCTGTATCCACGCTGATATTTAAAACCTCCAAGCCATTGGCCCTTACTTTTTTTTACTAATAGTATAGCAACACCTCTTTTTCTCCCTAGACTTGGAGAGGCATATACATCCTGAGTGTTTTTAATTTCAGAACCTCTTCAAGTTTTAAATGTGTCTCCTGGATAAATGCTATATCTGTATCTATCTTCCTTAATTGGTTTAAAATTGTTTTTCGTTTGATTGGGGATGTGAGACCTCCAATATTCCAGGAAACTAGTTTAAAATTATCTGTCCTGTCCATCCCTCAGCGATGAGGCGAGAAGAGAAAGGAAGGGAGAGAGAGAGAGAGAGAAAAAAAAGGGAGGGGGGGTGGGAAGGAGGGGGGAAAGGAACTGTGTCTGTAGTCTGTATTGGCCCCACCAGAAAATAAGCAAAATAACAGTAAGCTATATATTGTTGGAGAGAAAAAAAAAACACTTTGACTATTCATCGGGAAGGTTTAATTTGATTATGAATTCCCCTGCATCCTTGACAGAGTCAAACAAGTGAATTTCGTCTTTAACCCAGACCTTAAGTCTTGCAGGGTAAATTATAGTGGCCCAAATGCCCAAATTAATAAATTTAGTGCAGATTGGTGATAATTCCCTTCTCTTTGCTGCCGTTTCAGCAGAGAAGTCTTGAAAAAGAAGAATATTAGATTCTCCCATAGTGACAGGTTGGTTCTTACGATAATGTTGAAAAATAGTAATTTTATCCTGAAAATTCAGTAGCTTGGCTATAACTGGTCTAGCCCTGATATTTCCTCTATTATCTGTGTAAGATCTGCCTAGTCTATGTGCTCTCTCAACGATGATTTCAGGATGGGTTGGAGGAATTTTGAGTAGCTGAACTAATGTTTTAGAGATACATTTATTCAAATCTTCAAATAGTTTTTTTTTCCGGCAGACCTATGATACTGAAATTGTTCCTTCTGGAACGGTTTTCTAGGTCTTCTAATTTAAACTGGATTTTTCCAATTGTTAGTGCGGTAGCCTTAAGTTTTGAGCTATGTGATGTGGTAAGGTCTTCTAGGTCCGACACCCTTTGTTCCACCTCTTGCAACCTTTTGGAAAATTGTCTAAATTCTTGAGTGAGGGACATAATGTCTTGTTTGATCTCTAATTTAAGGGTGTCGAACTTTGGAGCTAAAGCTTCAGAAATACTAAGTACCAGAGCTTGTGTAGATAACTGTTCAGAGGGGTGTGAAATATACCCCTCTGAACTGTTATATTCTTGGTTCTTCTGTTTGTTCGCCATAGTTGGAGAAGGAGTATTACCGTGATTATTAAGAAATGTATCCATGTGCAGTGACCAGTGCTTTAATTAGTGAGTAATCTCTTAGTTTATGTGAGAAAAAAAAAACGGAGGGGTGAGAGAATCGGAAGTGAAAAAGTGTTGGAAGTGCTTAAAAAAGTGAGAAAAAAAACCCTCAAGGTGAAAAAAATTAAAGAAAAGTGACCACAATTTAGGAGCCCTATGTCCACTATGCAAACCTCCAGGAGGCAGAATGAAAAAAAGACAGCACCTGTGAGCCAGCTCAAGATAAGCTTTTACCATTTCTCTAAGTAAAAGACTTACGGCTAGATTACAAGTTTTGTCGGTAAAAACTTGCGGAGCTGACGCTCCTTTTTTTTCCAGCGCACACTTTAAACAACGCTGGTATTACAAGTTTTCTAAATGGCTGCGTTAGCCTCAGAAAAGTGAGCGTTGAGCAAAATTTAGCTCCACTTCTACCTGTAATACCAGCGTTGCTTACGGTAGCGGTAAGCTGGAAAACCGTGCTCGTGCACGATTTCCCCATAGGAATAGGGCTGAGCTGGCTGAAAAAACCTAACACCTGCAAAAAAGCAGCGTTCAGCTCTTAAAGGGACATTAAACACTAAATACAAGCAAGATAGAATGATACATTCAAAGAAAAGATTAATCCATGAGTAACATGTAGATGTATTTTTTAAAGTTTCATTAGTTGTTTAAAATGTGACAAAATAAGTGTAAAGTGTTAGTGTCTATAAAACACTGGGAGCTGCCATGTTGTAACTTGTGTTACCTTCTCTGCTGTGGCCAATTAGGGACTGTTATAAATAGGTCACTAGAGTGTGCAGCCAATGGCTGTGTAGAATATAACAGTGTTCTGCACTTCCATTTCTAACAGGAACTGAAAAGCTCACAATTTCAGAATGGAATTACAGGCAAAGAGGACAAAATAAATAATGAAAGTATATTTCAGAGCTGTTTTATATATACAATTTATCATTTTATATTACCATCTCAGTGTTTAATATCCCTTTAACGCAGCCCCATTGTTTCCTATGGGGAAACACATTCTATGTCTACACCTAACACCCTAACATGAACCCTGAGTCTAAACACCCCTAACCTTACACCTATTAACCTCTAATCTTCCGCCTCCAACATCGTCGCCACCTGCATTATACTATTAACCCCTAATCTGCCGCTTCGGACACCGTCGTCACCTACATTATCCCTATGAACCCCTAATCTGCTGCCCCTAACATCGCCGACACCTATATTATATTTATTAACCCCTAATCTGCCACCCCAACGTTGCCACAACGACGAGAGAGAGAGAGAGAGAGAGAGAGAGAGAGTAGCTAACTGCAGTGCCTTTGACTTAAATGCACACTTTTTATTGTGAAGTTTAGCATTTATTTTTTCCAATCTAATAAAAGCTTTACCATACTAATCATCAAATAAAACACAGGTACAATAAACATCAGTCTTTTACATAAAGTTGCATTAAAGCTGCTTTCTAATTCTCACCCAAGATGGTGCATAAATAATATGAAATAAGTTGTTTCTTTCGCACCTCTTACATTACATCCACTTTGTGTCTGTGTATGAAGAACGTACAATAGTCCTCTTTTCTTTGGTTCCTGGACAACACTATAATTCGATTTTTTGCAAACCATTGATACAGCATCAAAGTCTTATTTCCATTGATAAATGTAGTACAGAGATATTCTACATAATAATAAAAATGAGACTATATAGAACACAGTTGTTCTTTTGCAAAGGGTTTACTTATTAATATTAAAATAAAATTATAAAACATATTTTAATATATGATAAAGTTCTAAGAATTGTGGATTTATTGCAATACTTTTTGCACACATTTACATACAAAGTTGCCTTTGGCTAGTTTTAGAAGGAAATGACTAAGCATAAATTAAATATATATGAACCCAACTCACATATATATATATATGAACTTAACTCACTGACTACATAAATATCTAATGTTACAAATTAAATTTATGATTTAACTAAGAAAACATTAATCCTAATATGTAAACAAATGTGAAATAGTGTAAAATAAATTTCCTTCTCAGGTTATGTAGACTACTTACATTTAAAGGGACAGTCTATACCAAGTACAACATTTTAATAACGTATTATTGCATACTAGAGAAGCATCCTTCAACTGGTCACACAGCTATAAACTTGTAAGAAGGATATAAAATATTTAAATACTTATCTTTTTTTAGAATCCTAGAATGGTCACTAAGCTCAGCCCACTACTGCATATATATTTTGGTACATTATCTTTATCCAATCACAGTCGACTCGTTAATAACTTTTCCTACTCGCACACGCTGATTTTGAACATGCGCAGTTTATTCATGAAAGTTTTTCAGGCTAATTATTCCCCAATGCTGTTTCTCCTAATTTTCGTTCCGGATGTAATTGTACACTGCTCTGCATAGTGTTATGTTTGTATTTTGCCCTAAAAATTCACTTTAGTAACTTATTTTGTTCCTGGTTTCATGAAGAAAGTTTGCCTGCAAGCTTCATAGAAGAGAGGTAGGCGGGACAGGGTGAAATACTTCTGCGCACAGGAATAAACAAACAAGCATGGATCTTTCAGTCCAGTCCTGTAACGTTCCCTTGTAAATCTATAGCCTCACCCTCCCTTTCTTTATGACCTCTTCCTAACCAGAAGTAGAAGAGAGGCAGCACTCAGTGTCAGGGTTTTTTCCCTGCTTTGTTTGACATGTGCTGCTGGCCGCCATTTTACTCACCTCTCTTGCTGAGTCTGGTGCATAGTGTGTGATGCTGCACATTTCCTGAATGCCCTCTTATGGCCAGACTGGTGTACATCATCTGTGTGAGACAGGTTGCAGTCTCAGAATTTTGAGGTCATCACTTATTATTTAAAGGACCTCAGTTCAGTATGCTTTGCCCTTGCCTTGTCTCAGACCTGTTTGTGAGTTCCTGTGTATTACCTGGCTGTCTGACGTCCCTCCTGGTTCCTGATTCCTGGCTTGTTCCTGACTCTGCTGTTCTCCTGACTCGGCTCATCTGACTACTGACTTTGGCTCCTTACTTGGCTTGTCTGACTACTCACTTTGGCTCCTGACTCGTTATTTGACTTGTGGACTTTTTATTACTTTTTTGTTATTAATAAAGGTGTGATTATTTTTGCACTTCTCGTCTGTCTGATTCCTGGCACCCTGACACTCAGCTCACCAGTGCTTTTGCCAGTATGTGTGTGAAGTTATGCAATTCGCAATGAGGGAACTGAAGGGACGCGCTCTTGAAAATCAATGCTGGTAATAGGTACGTGTTAACTGTTTGTTAGCCAAATTGAAAAAGTGCATAGGTGTGACCAAGATAGAAGAATATAGAAATTTAAACTGTTATTTTATTATTATATTGAAAAAATGCAGTCTAAGGAAGAAAGAAGTTCCAAAAGACTAGGGTTCAATTTATTTAAAGATACAACCTTATCAGAGGCACTATCGGAGACCAATGATATTAGACCCATGAGAGACTTGTTTTATTTATTGGAAAAAGAGTTAAATAAAGAACACAGACATTGGTGGGATCTCACAGCTTTGGAAAAATATATAGAGGTTAACTATATCCCTAGAGGTTTAAGAATTTTAAAACATTGTTCATTCAAAGATGATCCGGCTTTTTTAAAAAATGGTATGAGGCTTTGAATGAATGTTCATTCAATCTAATGAGAATTCTAATAGACCATAGGCGAAAATTATATAGCCAGAGTAGCAATAACATTGAAAAAATACAAACAGACCTTAGGGTATACCAACAAAATCCAGATTACAGTAAGATATTGAAAGATATCAATTAACATACAGACAGATTCCAAGAGAACATTGTTAATAATAAAAATAAGAAATTACAAAGAGACCATGAGGACTATACCAATGATTGTGTTTATACCTTTAACCGCAAAGATAACACTGAACAAAAAGATACAATATCTAGTCAAAATCAACAAGGTTGGAAAACAGTACAGTACGGTAGGAATCATCAACATAAGACATTTTACCAACATTCCAACTCTGGGAATATAAGAGAATATAGACCTCCACCTAGAGACATCCATCAGAGAACATCTTGGGAGGCAAATCACAAACATGACATGCCTCATAACAATACTCACACACACTCAGACTACAAACATTTTTCACGTACAGACACCAAGCCACATTACCGTCACAACAATTCACACAGAGAACAAGCAGCACACAATCACCACAATAGTTTTTACACACCATCCAGATCATATCAAACTACACAGGCACAACAACACAATAGGTCTTATTATCCACCCCACAAAGATCAATCTTGGGGAGCCCAAAATTCCTTCAGATCACACTTTCAGGACAATAGTTCATCTTCATCTTCATATGAACACAACAACTATAATACACAATCATATAAAAACAAACCATTCAATCAGAATCTTCAAACACAATACAATTGGACTGAACCAGGGCAATACACAACATTTTAATACCAATTTTGAACAATTTGAACATCACAATAAATTCAGTCCACTTTTAAAAGTAAGAGACATAGAGATTCCTAGCACTAGTGGTACCCCATCCCACCCTTTTTTAGGGATAGGCTCAATCACAAGATTAGATCCAATTCTGGTGAGGCCCACAAAAAGACCACACATACCAGAAAACCAGGTGCCAGAGGCAGATCCATTGCCACCAAGGAAAAGAAACTATCCAGATTAGATCAAGGTATATTCAATCTTTCTTCTTATCCTTTATCCATTGAAGAAAAAGGGATACTCAAAAAAGGTTTATTCTTTTGCCCACCTAATCCTCCCAAAATATTTGATGTTTTTGTGGATGTCAACACCTTAACTCGTAAGCTTACATTACAGAAATATTTTGCTAACAAAAAATTAAAGACAGACCAACTTGACATTATGGAATCTCAGCTTATATTGACAAATGACATGCCAGCAAATAGACACACCCCTTGTGTTACATCTAATGTTGAGGATCTTATAAGTCATCTTTTTGATGATTACATACATACTGCCGTAAAAAAACAAATCCAATTTCAATCCTACCAATACAGATAACAAATACATAGAACTATATCAAAATATGGTTTTGGAAGATTTTGAGAAAATGTTTAAAGGGACATACTACTCATATGCTAAATCACTTGAAACTGATGCAGTAAAACTGTAAAAAGCTGACAGGAAAATATCACCTGAACATCTCTATGTAAAAGAGGAAGATATTTTACCTCACAATCTCCTCAGCTCAGCAGAGTAAGTTCTGTGTAAAAAGTTATACTTCACCTGCTCCCAGCTGCACGTAAAAAAAAAAAAAAAAATTAAGAAATGAACAGCAGCCAATCAGCATCAGCAGTGCTGAGGTCATAAACTCTTACTGTGATCTCATGAGATTTGACTTAACTCTCATGAGATTTCATAGTAAGCTTCCTTTACCTGATTGGTGAAATAATATGAGAGTTCACGAGGCTCATCCCCTAAGATGTCCCAGGACAGACACACTAAAATGCTGCTTAGAAATCCTTTACAATGGGAGGTGGCTACTGAGGAACTTTTGAGGTAAAATATCTTTCTTTTTTACATAGAGATGTTCAGGAGATATTTTCTAGTCAGCTTTTTACAGCTATGCTGCATCACTTTCAAGTGTTTAAACATTTGGGTATTATGGCCCTTTAAGTCTGCAATTCGGAAAAAAGAATTTTCATTTCACAGACATCAAAAAGCACTATACAGTTTACAAAACTCGGACGCTGATGAGGGAGGGGGGATCATTATACAAAAACATCCAATATTACATTGGGGAAGCTAACAAGATTTTAAGGGATGAAAACTATTACAAAATCTTATCTAAAGATCCCACTCCCATATATATATATATATATATACAGTCTTACAATACATTAATTGACAAAGGAGTTACTTTAGGTATACTTAATAAGAATGAGAAATAATTTTTGAAAGTATCAAACCCAAGCATAGCACATTACTAACACCTACCTAAAATACACAAAAAAAAAAACTAATCCCCCCGGACGACCCATCATAGCAGGAATTGGAAATTTAACTTATAATTTATCATTTTATATAGATCAATTTCTACAGAAATTTGTTATCTCTTTGCCTTCGTACATTAGAGATAGTACTCATCTCTTACAATCACTCAACGATATTTCTATTAGGGATAAAAATACATTATGGATAACATGTGACGTGATTTTTCTGTACTCCAATATAACACATGATTTAGGGGTAGCAGCAGTATCTTATTTTCTAGAATCAGATCCATATTTACCTAACACACAAAGAGCTTTCATTCTAGAAAGCATTCTATATATTTTGCAAAACAATTATTTTATATATCAAGACCGATATTATCTGCAAATCAAGGATACGGCCATGGGGACCAGGTTTGCCCCAAGTTTTGCAAATCTCTTCATGGGCCATTTTGAAGAGAGATACATCCATCACGCAGAATTTGGGGTGAACCTGGTCTTCTATGGCCGCTACATTGATGACCTCATTTTTATATGGGATGGGGACAGATCTTCAGCAGACAGGTTCATTACACACCTTAAAAAACAACATGGGCATCAATTTCACGGCCAATATCCAGACCAACGATATTGAGTACTTAGATCTTGTCCTCAGTTGGGTCCCAATAATACAATAATATCCAAAACTTTTTTCAAAGATGTAGACAGTAATAGTTATCTCGATTACCATAGTAATCATCACAAAAGTTGGATCCACAATGTTCCATACAGTCAGTTTAGACGGATAATGAGGAATTGTACAGAATTTAATACCTTTTTAGAACAAAGTCATATACTATACAATAGATTCATAGAAAAAGGTTATCCCCCCAGTCTTTTGAATCAAGCACTTACAAGAACAAAATCTTTAGATAGAAATCACATTTTACAGAATAAGACAAGACCAATCTGAACTACTGAATCAATTGAAAGTCAGGGGAATATTATGTTTATTACCCAATACAATAACAAATTTCATGATATGCAACAAATAATGAACAAACATTGGTACATTATACAAATAGATCCTATTCTCAAAGATAAACCCAGAATAGTATATAGAAGAGAAGCAACTCTGAGGAACAAATTAGCCCCCAGAAAAATAGTCAAACATGTTAAATCGCATAAGAAAGAAACAAACAAACACAACAAAGAGATATTTGGTTTGCAGGGCGTTTACAAATGTGGCAAAACAGGTTGTAACTTTTGTATCTATATTAAATCGGGCACTAAAACCTTCAAATCATCTACCACAGGTGAGTCTTTTCCAATTGAAGGTTTTTATAATTGTGACTCCAATTTTGTGGTTTATTTAATGGAATGTATATGCGGCCTACAATACGTAGGATGCACCTCTAGGAAAGCCAGGACATGATGGGGTGAACATTTTCGTAATTGCAAAAACTGTTAAAAACTAAGATCAAGCATAGTATACCTAATCATTGTTTACAAGAACATCAGGGTAACCCTTACATTTTTAAATATCACCCCATAGACTTCATTCCAAAATCCACCAGGTTGAATAAACTGAGACAACGTGAAACATATTGGATTTTCAAATTGAAAACCCTATATCCTTTTGGACTGAATGTCAATTTAGATCTAGCAGCATTCAACAAACAAATCCTTTTTCTCATCACTGAATATGTTTTGCAAGTTTAAGATATCACCCCCCTTTTTATTTCAGACAAGCCTATTGAGGGCATTGAGAGCTACATATTATCAAACACATGTTTTTTTTTCTCCCCTTTCATCTTGTATATACATATACATTTGTATATTTGTTTATTTTTTATTATTTTATTATATATTTTTATAATTTCCAATACATTCAATACAACAATATCTATCAATTTCATTTTCAAACATTATTACACCGGACTTGACAATCACACATTAGGCACCAGTTCATATTCAACTAACGCATAGCACTAACACACATCAACACCCAACACACATGGACACATCCTTCTCACACATATTTATTTCATATTATATCATATCATTTTTGCACTACACCACAACAGACCAGTCATATTAATCACTTTCCATATACTTAGTTGCATCAATATGCACACCCAAAAAAACATAGAAGGCAACATAGTTTCTGAGAAGGTAACATACTTGTGCACATGATGTAATTACATATGCAGACTACATACATATATCTGTGAAATATTGGGTGAAATCATGAAACATAACAATAAAGTCTCATATATTATAACATTATAATTTGAAAGTTACACGATCATTGAGTGTTAAATAAAATGATGCAATAAACAATTAAATCCAATACATATTTATTTAAACGCCTATAATAATGCGATCAAAATACGTTCTACTTGTAGAATCATCGCTTTGGAATTATAAGGACACTAACATTTGAAAGTTCCTTTTTCTTTCCTTATTATATTCTTTTTATGTTTTATTTGCCCGTATGTTTGTTTGTCTGTCTGTGTGATTGATCAGTATTGTTTCAAGATGTCTTGCTGTGTTGTGGGGATGATTGGTTGTCTGGATCTGTTATATGTAGATGTGTCTATGTTTTTTCATCAGGAGTAAACAGAAAATAATCCAAAATTATAAGGTTGGATACATAGGGAGGAAGAGCGGGTCCATCTAGCCCATATCAGGAGGTTTAGAAAGATAATTTTAGGCCAAGCAACCTTTGCTATGAAAAGTTTTTCATGAGAGCACTTTATAGGGCTGTAAGAACTCATAAGGTTAGTTGGTGAGGGACTAGATAGGCTTATAAAATGAATATTTGGTTCTTAGTTGTTAGAGTGCTCCCCCTATGGTTACAATATATAATTATGTGTTAGGTACACACCCTGTGAGGTGAAAGGTAAGCCCGATTGAGAGGCGATTTTTTTTTTTGTATTTCACTTTTCTCCCACAGTAAAGACTTTAGGAGGCTTAATGTTAATCTCATTTAAAGGTTTACAGGATTGTTACACCCTGCGAGGTGAAATGTAAGCCTATTTGAAAGGTGTGTATGTCTATTTACTTTGGATTAATAAAAAAACAAAATGATAAAAAAAAAACATTTGAAAGTCTCTCATGAGGTCTAATACAAGGTATCATCAGATAGAT
The DNA here is from genome assembly GCF_027579735.1 of Bombina bombina. Taxonomy (NCBI): domain Eukaryota; kingdom Metazoa; phylum Chordata; class Amphibia; order Anura; family Bombinatoridae; genus Bombina; species Bombina bombina. The sequence goes on along the minus strand of NC_069503.1, from coordinate 790,283,533 downwards.
ATATTTTAGAGATGATGTTGGTATTAACTAATTGTTATAATTTTATTCTCATAATATGTATCCAATTGAGCAATGAAACGAACAATGAAATATGTATAAAAAATTGTTTTAGTCCACGAGCACTGAATAGGACAATAAATAAATAGTCAGAAACATTATACTTCAAGTCACATATGTTTTGAAATATCTCTTTAAGACACACACCAGCAGTCTCGATTCAGATACTTACAGTTTGCTATATCTTTTATGCTGATAATTACACTGATATTAGAAAGGCTGGTTTTTTTATTGATCGTGTATATATATATGTATATTATTTAGCTCTTGGAGGATTATATAGTTTTTAAATAATTTTGTATTACTATTGTTGGAAACAGAGCCGATTTGAAAGAAATTTTATGTATTTGATACAATTAATGTTACTATTGGATCCTTGTAATTATGACAACTTCCGTTTTTTACTTGCACACATGTATTTAATGTTGTTAAAGGTAATGAATTTTATTCAGTCTTGCATTGCCTCTGGAAACGACCAGTCTATCCGGTCGAGTAACGCGTTACAGTAATACATAGAATAAAAGCTTCTTTTAATTTGAAAATTTTGGAAGTTGTCGTTACATATTTTCCTATTGAGGAACATTGTTACATCGAATCCATATCCACAGAGCTGGGACCGAGCTAAAGGAATTGGGGATCCAGCCGACTAACGAGTCCGACCAGTGTACTAGCCACTGTTGAGTGCTAGCCTGCCCGCTGGCACCGGTCAAGCGTACGGTGCAATACTTTCTGGTAAGTCTTTTTCACTTCTCCTCTCAAGCGGTTTTATCCAGACATGTTCACACTATGAGGCGCCCTCTTTTTCTTCTTTGATTACTCATGTGTGTGAAGTGATTTATTTTACATTGGGTGTTGAGGGTTTCAGGAGTGCTTCAGAGTCTGTTATTTTAGTTTACTTAAGGGGTATACTGCTTTATTTTGAACCTATGAATAATTATACAGCTAACAAATGAACAGAAACTGCAGCTTCTGTGTTTATTTTATTGGAGCCAAAAGTAGGGACTCTTAAGCAGAACAAAAATGTCTGTCTGTGTAACACTGTGTGTGTGTGACACTGTGTGTGTGAGAGACACTGTGTGTGTGACAGTATGTGTGTGTGTGACAGTATGTGTGTGTGTGAGACACTGTGTGTGTTTGTCACTGTGTGTGTGTGTGTGTGTGTGTGTGTCACTATGTGTGTGTGAGACACTGTGTGTGTGTGTGTCAGACACCTTGTGTGTGTGTGAGACCCTGTGTGTGTGTGAGTGAGACACTGTGTGTGTGTGTGTGTGAGACACTGTGTGTGTGACACTGTGTGTGTGTGTGACACTGTGTGTTTGTGTAAGACACTGTGTGTGTGTTTGAGACACTGTGTGTGTGAGACACTGTGTGTGTGTGTGTGTGTTTGTGGGACACTGTGTGTGTGTTTGAGACACTGTGTGTGTGTGTGTGTGTGTGTGTGAGAGACACTGTTTATGTGTGAGACACTGTGTGAGTGAGATACTGTGTGTGTGAGTGTGACACTGTGTGTGTGTGTGTGTGTGTGACAGTGTGTGTGTGTGTGTGGAACACTATGTGAGTGTGTGACACTGTGTGTGTGTGAGAGTGTGTGTGTGTGTGAGTGTGACACTGTGTGTGTGTGTGTGTAACACTATGTGAGTGTGTGACACTGTGTGTGTGTGTGTATGACATGAAATATGTATAATAAAATAAGTTGAGGAAACCTATGGGACCTAGACAACCACAATTAAGATGATAAGCAGTGAGTGACCTTACAGGATACAAAAAATGTAATTAAAAAAGGTGAGGGAATTGCCTGATTTGTATTCATTTTTAAAAAGCTTTGTTTAAACTTACAATTTAGACTAACTGAAATTTGCTGTGTGTGTTTTTTTCTGTTATACACTTTCATTTTCCTGCATCATATAGTATATGTTAATATTTTAATAGACAACAGCATTCTAGACTAAATGTGCATTTTACAAAAAAAAGTATATTTGTCTACACTCAGGAATAAAATTGCACAGGCCAAAACTGTTCTGCACACACTGTGTGTGTGTCACAGCCAGTGTGTTTATGTGTGTGTTTTACAGTGTGTTGTGTGTCACAGCCAGTGTGTGTATTTGTGTGTCTTACAGTGTGTTTGTGTGTCACAGCCAGTGTGTGTATGTATATATGTGTGTGTGTGTCTCACAGCCAGTGTGAGTATGTGTGTGTCTTACAGTGTGTTGTGTGTCACAGCCAGTGTGTGTATGTGTGTGTCTTACAGTGTGTTTGTGTGTCACAGCCAGTGTGTGTATCTATGTATGTGTGTGTGTGTGTGTCTCACAGCCAGTGTGTGTATGTGTGTGTCTTACAGTGTTTTTGTGTGTCACAGCCAGTGTGTGTATCTATGTATGTGTGTGTGTGTGTGTGTGTGTGTGTGTGTGTGTGTATTTCGATCTGACACAGCAGGTCAATTATGAAGATGTACAGCACAGGTAGCACATGGAGGACACATTAAGCAGTCAGTGGATTCTGCTTGGTAGCAGTAGTGCCTGGGCGAGTTCTTCAGAGGAGTGCAAACTTTCTGCATATAAGGTAGGCCACAGACTCAGCAGCAGAATGGAGCCCTGGAGGAGTTCCATACTACGGAGGGGCAGGTGACCCTTAACATAAGGTCTAGGCTAAGGATAGGTTAGGATAAGGGTAGGAGGGGCCAGAGGAATATAGTTTAAATGGGAGGCGGGTACCTGAAAAGAGCGCCAATTTTAGTACAAGGTCCGTGGGGAAGAAGCTAATTTTTTCCACGTACCTTGTATCATGGAGGCTTTGCAGGAGTTGCTGGGAACAGTCACGGCCCTGGCGCAAGCCAGGGGCATCGACTGGCTGCAGGAGCAGTTGTCGACGGCGGGCATTGTGCCGCCTGGGAGCGCGGAGCTGTCCGGGAGAGGAAGGTCAACACGGCCTGGCAACAGGCCAGCCAGGAGGGCTAGACCGCCGGTGCGGCTTAGCCCGGAGGTGGCGAGCGGACCCCGGACTTGCGGATCAGGTGCCAGGGGCGGGAGAACCGTGGTAGCAGAGGCGCAGGTCTTGAGGGAAGCGACGCCGCAGCCGGTGGCGGCGGGAACAAGCGGGCAGGTGCAGCAGGATGGAGGCCGGGAGGAAGTCACCGCCCGGCAGTCGGGCGGCAGAGGACGGAGGACGAGAGGAGCTGGAACAGGTAAGAGGAGGGGTGCAGAGGAGTGTGGCGGTATGTGATGGCCTGGGGGATGCCTGGTTGATGATGCAGAGGTATGCGAGGGGGGGGGGTGAGGCGAGCGGGTGGAGGCCACATGGAAGGGGCGGGAGTCCGACGGGTGTGTAGGTCTGGCTCCAAGAAAGTAAGGTGGGGGAGCATAAGGGCTGTGTTGTACCCCCCACTGGAGATAAAGTGGCGGCGGTTTAAAAGTAATTGGCTCAGCGTTGCCCAGGAACAAAGGTTATTGGTGGGGGGAAGGGGGGGGATTCACTGGGGAGGGTGTACCATAGTATGTACCGGGTGTTATAGCAGTAGTAATGCAGGGGGTAATTCCTTGGAGGAGTAGAGGCTTAAGTCAATAGAGGGGCTCAGCATTTCCCTGGAAAAAAGGTTATGGGCATAATCCCCTCACGGTAGATAACGTTGGGGGAAGGGGGGGTGCACTGGGCAGGGTTTAACATGGTAGGTAACGAGTGTTATATCAGTAGTAATGCAGGGGGGCATGTCCAGGGCCCCAAAAAGGGGGAAGCTGGTTGCTGGGGAACAAGGGTTATTGATGGGGGCTATGCAAGGTGGTGTTTCTTCCTTCCTCTTTTGTCCCCTTTCCTCCTCCCCCCCCCCCCCCTTTTTTCCTCCCCCCCTCTCCCCCCCCCCCTCCTCTCCTTTCCCTTTTTTTTTTTTCCTGTTTGTTGTTTGGGAGGGTGGGGGTGGGCCATTGTGGCATTGTGGTCAATAACATGTACGGTTGTCTTTGCACCCCCCTCCCCTCCCTCTCTCTCTTTGTGATTGTGCAGCAGGCAAGTGATTGGCGGGTAGGAGTGGGGACGGCGGACCTGCTCAGCAGGGGTCGCCTGTGAATGAGCCAGACTTCAATGAGGCAGATATGGATACCATTTTTCTAGAGGATTCCTACAATGAATTTGAGGAGGAACAACTAGGCAGCGGGGAGGACGGAGCAGTTACGGCGGACCAGGTAGGCGACATGAGGGTTTTGGCTCAATTGTTGCAATTTGTGGCTCCTGGTGCCGCAGGGGCAGGATGTAGCGGGGACCCCAACCAGGAGACGGGCCGGGAACAGAGAGGCAGGGGCGGCGGGAGCAGGACAGGCACGGGGTGGTCCGGAGGGACTGGCCCTAATATTACACTTTCTTCACAGGCAGGTGCAGGTGACGGCGCTAGGCGTAGCTGCCAGAGAAGCGGCGGAACTGGAGCAGCGAGACGGCGGGATAGGTCCCGTTCACCAATAGAGGATAGAAGGAGAAGGAATTGGCACGCTTCCCCTACGTGGGGTAGGCTGGAGAGGTCTCCAAGAAGAGGCAGTAGCAGGGAGAGAGGGAGATCCAGGCCCAGGGCGCGTTCGGCTGAAAGGACGAGAGCAGAAAGGGTGGAGCGGAGGTCGGTGGAACCCAGAAGGATGGAAGCTGAAGGGCCCAGGAGTGGGACGGCCAGCAGTTCGGGACCGGTGACGGCGCCTACCTGCTCAGGTGAGGTGCCTAGGGTAACGCCAGTTCAAACTAATGACACTAACAGTATGGGTAATGCTTCTGGGGGGGTGGCAACGTTATTGAAAGGTTTGAAGGATTTGGTTGCACAGGTGGAGAGGCAATGTGGGGAAGGTACAGTGACTGGGGTCTGGGGGCAGCAGGGGGGAACACAGGGGGCATCAGGGGGAGTGGGAACAACAGGGGGAGCGGGGGCAGCAGCTACGGCGGGGGGTTCCATTAAGGTGGCGGAGGTTGCCATGACCAGGCCGTGTTTGTGCACAATTGGGCCTCTGGGGATCCATTTGGCTCAAGAGGTTAAGGAGAAGATATGGAAGCGGGAATTCTTGGAGATATTTTCACTGCTCCCGCTTGAGCAATTCGTGGAGATTAAGGAGGACCCGAAGGTGGAGCAAGGGAAGAAAGAGGAAGAGGAGTGAAAAAAGAGGTACAGGAAACTGCCCAAAACATTTGGGAACTGGTCCCGGGCTTTTTGCATATTGGCTAGCGTGACGGCGGAGAAGTTCCCGGAGCAAGGTTCGGCTTTGTTCTGTTACTATGATGAAATTTCGGCGGCTTATCGGACGTACGGGGGGATGGCCTGGTGGAGGTACGATGAGCAGTTCCGGCAGAGGATTGCAGTGCGACCAGACATGAAATGGGATGATTGGGACATGGGGATCTGGTTGGAGATGATGACGCCTCTGCGAGGAGGGCAGTCCTTTCGAGGCTCAGGGGGAGCAGGAACCGGAGGGGCGGGAACCACAGCAGCGGTGGCCCTCAGGAAAGGCCTTTGTTTCCAGTACAACGATGGACAGTGCAGATTCGGTGGGTCGTGTAAGTATAAGCACAAGTGCTCGGGGTGCGGGGGAGCCCACGGGTTCGCAAAGTGTTTTAAGAGAGGGAAGGGACCAGCCAAACCCGGGGACGTGGTTGCACAGGGCCAGGACGCCGGTGAGGGTCGTCGAGATGGTGCTATGGTTAAGGCGGTACGCTAGGGGGCGGAGAAGCTCTCGGGACGCGGAGCTGTTGTTGACTGGCTTCAGCTCGGGGTTCTGGATTCCATTTCAAGAAAAAGGGGGTTCTCGGGCTCATGGGAATTTGAAATCGGCTAGGATGTTTCCAGAGGTGGTGAGGGATAAGTTGGGGAAAGAGATTGCATTGGGGAGGATGGCGGGCCCATTCAGGGAGATCCCGTTGGTTAATTTGAGGGTTTCCCCACTGGGTGTGGTACCAAAGAAGTCTGTTGGCCAGTTTCGGATGATTCACCACCTATCATATCCCAAAGGGGAGTCGGTGAATGATGGGATTGATCCGGAAGTGGCGGCGGTGCGCTATGCGTCTTTTGACAGGGCGGTGGAACTCGTACGGGCAGCCGGGGTGAGAGCGTGGATGGCGAAGGTGGATATGGAGGCAGCCTTTCGGCTGTTGCCGGTGCACCCGAGGTGTCATCACCTGCTGGGCTGCTATTTTGAAGGGGCATATTTCGTGGATCTCTGCCTCCCAATGGGCTGCTAGATATCGTGTGCATATTTTGAGAAATTCAGCTGTTTCGTGGAGTGGGTGGTGAGGCAGAAGTCTGGGTTGGACTCAGTGGTCCACTATTTAGACGATTTTTTGTTCGTGGGGCCAGCAGGTTCTGGGGAATGTGAGCGGTTGATGGCAGACTTCATGGAGGTGGCGAATCAGTTTGGGATTCCGGTCGCAGCTGGGAAGACGGAGCGCCCGTCCACGTGCCTGAATTTTTTAGGGATCCAGATTGACTCGGTGCGGATGGAATGCAGGCTACCAGCGGACAAAGTGACTGACTTGGTGGAGGCGATTGAGGAGGCCTTGGGTAGGCGGAAGCTACGGTTGAGAGAGTTGCAATCGCTGATCGGCAAGTTTAATTTTGCATGTAGAATCATACCGGTGGGGAGGATTTTTACTAGGAAATTGTCACTGGCGACGGCTGGAGTACAGGAGCCTTCTCATAGGATCAGATTGGGGGCCGAGCTCAAGGAAGACTTGGTGATTTGGAAACAATTCTTGCAGAATTTCAATGGGAGAGCAATGGTGCAGGAGACTAGGGTGGCTGAGGAGGAGCTTCATTTGTACACGGATGCGGCAGGGGCAGTGGGGTTTGGGGCTTACTTGCAAGGCAAATGGTGTGTAGGACAGTGGCCTGCAGAATGGGTGTGCGTAGGTTTGACTAGGAACCTGGTGTACCTGGAATTGTTCCCATTGGTGGTGGCACTGGAGGTATGGCCTCATCTTCTGGCGAATATGAAGGTAACGTTCCATTCTGATAATATGGGGGTGGTGCTGGCTGTTAACCGCTTGTCGGCTTCCTCTCGGCCGGTAGTTCATCTGTTACGTTTGTTTGTCTTGAAATGCTTACAATGCAATGTCTTGTTTCGTGCTGTGCATGTACCAGGTAAAGAGAATAATGTGGCTGACGCTCTTTCCCGTTTGCAGTGGGAGCGTTTTCGGTGTTTGGCCCCGGAGGCGGACGACACGGGATCGCAGTGTCCAGCGTCTTTATGGGACAGAGCGTTCGTGACAGGCTGAATATGGTGAGGGGAGCCGTAGCTCCAGGGACCTGGAGGGCATATACGCAGGTATGGGCACTGTGGTTTCAATTTTTGCAGAACTGGGGGAGGATTCAATCGCATGATGATAGGATACAGGCTTTGCTGGATTGGATGGTGAGTTGGCAGCAGAAGGGGATTTCGAAGTCTATGGTAAAAAGAAGACTGGCCGCAATGTCATTCTTGTGGCAGCTTTTGGGGCTAGAGGATGGGACTAAGAAGTTCTTAGTGCGGCTTGCGGCGAGAGGTTTGTGTAAGAGAAAGAAAGTTCTGGATAGGAGGAGGCCAGTGGTATTTTCGGTATTGACAAATATAGTAGGCATGTTACAGGACACGTGCTCTTCTGATTTTGAGGTGAGATTGTTCAGGTTGGCTTTTGTGATGGCATTTTTTGGGGCTTTTCGAATATCGGAGTTAGTGGGGAAGAATAGGCAGGATAAAAAGGGGATTCAGGTGTCGGATGTAATAGTGCTTGAAGGAGCTTTGTCAATTTGGTTAAAACAGTCTAAAACTGACCAGGAAGGAAGAGGATGTCAGATAATTTTGAATGCCTTGGGGGGACCTTGTTGTCCGGTTCAAAGGTTCCAGGATTACGTTGAGGTGAGGCCACAAGTTGGGGGCCCATTGTTGATTCATAGTGACGGATCATCGCTTTCACAGTTTCAATTTCAGGCGGTTTTTAAGAGGTGTGTTAGATTGGGGGGTTGGGAACCTAGGGAATTTGGAACACATTCATTTAGAATAGGGGCAGCCACGGAGGCTCACGCCTTGGGGATAGAGGGGGCTGGGATAAGGAGGATTGGGAGGTGGGCTTCAAACTGTTATTTGTCTTATATTAGACCATCATTGATTTGCAGCTAATGTTGTTGTGTTGTCATGTTGTTGTTGTTATACAGGTCCGATTCAGTGTTGGTTGATGGGCCATTCGTATATCTACTGGGCTAAGAAAGCTGCAGCGGTTAAGGACGGTGAGGGTCAGCTGGGGTGGTCGCCAGAGGAGGTCGGCATACACTGGCTAGGTTTCAGAGGCATGAGGTGGGATCAGTTGTTGGTAAAGGTAGTGGACTATGCTCGGTTGTTCAGGCCGCCTGAGGTACTGTTAATACATGCTGGGGGGAATGATTTGGGGTTCATGTCACAGAAGGATCTGGTGGATGGTATGAAGAGGGATGTTAAGAGGCTGTTGGAACTTTTTCCAGGCTTGGTTTTGGTGTGGTCTAAGATTGAGCCGAGGCTGGTGTGGAGAGCGGCATGGAATGTGGTGAGGCTGGAGGCATCTCGAAGGAAAATCAACAGGATGATGAGTAGTTTTGTTAGGAGGTTAGGGGGGCTGTCGTTACGGCATGTGGAGTTTGAAGGGGACTCGGGCAAGTGCTTTTTCCTTCGAGATGGGGTTCATTTGAACGAGGTAGGGCTACACTTGTTCAATTTCAACCTAAAGGAGGGGGTTACAATGGCCTTGGATAGGTTGGTGGGGCACGGCTGTAGGCCTTTGCCGGTGGCGGGGGGCTTGCCTAGGAATAGCAGTTAAGGGTACCTCCTGGAGAGGCAGGAGAGAGGTTGGTGGGTAAGGTTTTGAGAAGGGTAAGATGGGACTGCTATGGGCAAGCGTTTTGGGTTTTTTAATCATTGTTTGGTAATGATTGTTTGGAACATGTTATAAATAAAAGCTGCGGCCGTTGTACCCCAGACTGGTGTTATGTTTTTATTTAGTAGGTACCGAGTGGAAGGGTCATGGAGCCCTGGAGGAGTTCCATACTACGGAGGGGCAGGTGACCCTTAACATAAGGTCTAGGCTAAGGATAGGTTAGGATAAGGGTAGGAGGGGCCAGAGGAATATAGTTTAAATGGGAGGTGGGTACCTGAAAAGAGCGCCAATTTTAGTACAAGGTCCGTGGGGAAGAAGCTCCCTCCCTCCCTCCCTGTAAGTAGGTAGCATGTCGCAGCAGTGGGGCGGGGGGCTTGCCTAGGAATAGCAGTTAAGGGTACCCCCTGGAGAGGCAGGAGAGAGGTTGGTGGGTAAGGTTTTGAGAAGGGTAAGATGGGACTGCTATGGGCAAGCCTTTTGGGTTTTTTAATCATTGTTTGGTAATGATTGTTTGGAACATGTTATAAATAAAAGCTGCGGCCGTTGTACCCCAGACTGGTGTTATGTTTTTATTTAGTAGGTACCGAGTGGAAGGGTCACCATATACGCCATAGTGTTTAACTGCATACTGTGTTAAGATTATGTACAAGGTCTCTCCCTACAGGTGGTCCCCTTAAAGTATCCAGGTTTGTAGCACCCCTGGTTACCTTAAGGGGACCACATGTAGGGAGAGACTGTGTACATATTGTTAACACATTATGCAGTAATTTATTATAAAAAAACTTCTTCAACAGTTTTTGAGTGTTCACCTAGAGTTTTATATATATATTGCTATATACATAGTTAAATATTTATGCCACAATTTACACATCCCAAAAGCCTTCACCATTCTCTAACTCTCTTTCTTCCTTCTCTCCCCCCCCCTTCTCTCTTTCTCTACTCTCCCTCTTTCTCCCTTCTTTCCATTCCTTATCTCCCTTCTTCCTCTACTTTTCTCCTCTTCCCTCAATCCTTTCTCTCCCTCCCTCTTTCTCCCTTCTTTCCATTCCTTATCTCCCTTCTTCCTCTACTTTTCTCCTCTTCCCTCAATCCTTTCTCTCCCTCCCTTCTCTCTAACACAGACACGCCTACTCATGCCTTCCTACACTGTATCACTCTGCTCACATAACCTTTGGAGGCATATCTGTCTAAAAGGAGAGGTGGACCCTGCAGATCCACATCCATTTTTGTCAGGACCATGCTTGTTGTTGTAATTGTCTATTCTATTTACCTAAAATATATATATATATATATATATATATATATATATATGTGCGTGTGTGTGTGTATGTATATCCTATATTATAAAAGGCCAAGTATGTTTGTTCTGGGCATCTCTCTGTCGCGATCTTGCTAAAAGTAGCAAGTGGGGCAGTGCAGAAATAGTCTTGCAGTGCTACTTGTATTTATTGCCCTATAAATTGCAAAAAAAGCAAAGAACATGTAAACATTGGGTATTTCTAAACTCAGGACAAAATTTAGAAACTATTTATTTTGGTTGTTTTTTGGTGGTTGTAGATGTGTAACAGATTTTGTGGGTCATAGTTAGAAAAGTTAGTTTCCATTTTTTCCTCATATTTTATAATTTTTTTATAGTAAATTATAATATATGATGAAAATAATGATATCTTTAGAAAATCTATTTAATGGCGATAAAAACGGTATATAATATGTGTGGGTACAGTAAATGAGTAAGAGGAAAATTACAGCTATACACAAACACTGCAGAAATGTAAAATAGCCCTGGTCCTTAAGGGAAAGAAATTGAAAAAGGGCCTTGTCATTAAGGGGTTAATGTGTTTCCAATTAATTGTTTTACCAGCTGCAGAATATAAAATGTATGAGATTTGCTTTCTTAAGACTTATTTGTGTATATGAATTAGTTGATTTTGTGTTTTGAAGCCACAACCTAATAAAATGGGTTGAGCAGAGCTTTTAGGTATAATCAGATCTCATTACTTTATCACATTGTGTACATATACCTGCTTCTTTATCTTATAGCTGTCCATAAACCAATCACCAATACTTGGAGAGAACAATGAAAAAAATTACATTTTATTACCTTATCTCTTCTATAGCCCAATGGGAGTGTAATTTCTTCTACTGGCTGTGTTAATACATCTTGGCCTCGAGGCTAAAAACTTTTAGGATGGGTGGGAATACCACAGGCTAAATAAACTAATTCAAATGCCAATATAAGGTTAATGGAAATACTTGTAAATAATGTAATACACCCCAGCAGGTAAAGTGGATTATTGGGAACAAATTAAAGGGGAGAACATTTTTGAGTAAACTGTCCCTTTAATGATGATACTGAACATGCTGCAATAAAAACAAAACTGAACATCTTTACACTAACAATGAACACTGAGAAATATAAAATAATACTCTATAATCTGTTAATGTGCATTTGTAACTGTACAAGATTTATGTATTGCAGGGGACAGCTGCATACAGAGAAGGGGATCTGTATATAATAGGATTAGACTGCCTGTAACAGTTATTATTAAATCAATGTTTTCTTTTAAACATGTGTTTAAGCCTCTCAAAGCTTCTTACAGTTGAAAACTTCTGAACTAGTAGCAACATGAAAATTCTCTAAAGACTTAATTGTTTTTAATAACAGTTTAAAAAGGTTATAACTAGAATGTAAACTAAACTATAGTTAAAAGTCAACTTGCAGACACAATGTGTCAGCATTTAACATTGCACAAGCAGTTCTAGTGAACTGCTTGTGCAATGCCGCCCCCTGCAGATTTGCGAGCAGGGGATGTCAAACAACTCGATCATATGAGATCCGGCAGATTGATGTCTGCAGCCGCAGAGGCAGCGAACGAGTTAAGGAGCGCGGTCTTAAGACCCCTTCTTCTTAAAGGGGCAGTATACACTCATTTTCATATAACTGCATATAATAGACACTACTATAAAGAATAAGATGCACAGATACTGATATAAAAACCCAGTATAAAATGGTTTAAAACTTACTTAGAAGCTCTCAGTTTAGCTCTGTTGAAAAGGCAGCTGGAAAGCCCACTGCAAGTGGCAAATAAGACGCTCCCCCCCTTCTTTTGCATATGAAAAGACCCTTTACACAAACAGGAGCAAGCTGGAGAAGGTAGCTGACGGTATTCTCATAAAACTTTGGGGCTTGGTTAGGGGTCTGAAAATCAGAGCAATGTTATTTAAAAAAAAGCACAACTACATTTAAAAAAAAACAAAAAACTTTATGGTCTATATAAATAGATCATCTACAAAACCTTTATGCAAAGAACAAATGAGTGTATAATGTCCCTTTAACTCCTGTTTCTGGATAGTCTAAAGGTTTGTGCAGAAACAGGGGTATTCGGCCCTTGATAATGAGGCTCCAATGTATTGTTGTTTTATGACCAGGACATGGCAGGTGAGTCAGTGAAGAGCACCATAGACATGTTCAATATCCTTCACAAATGCAGTGTAAGAAAACTTTTTCTAACATTTCTAATGGTTTTTTTTTTAGAGAAAACCACCATTGATGCCTATTGGAGTTGTTGTAGATAAACCATTTGATATGCTTTTCTAAAGGGTTTTGATCAATCCCTATGTGTTGAAAGTTTTTATTATAAAAATTAAATGATACTTCAAGCTGTTACCAGATGTGTCAAAAACGTCTGTAGATATGTTTTGATAATGAAACTAGAGCAAAGTGATGCCAAACCGAAAATGAACTCAGGTGTTATGGCTCATTAACAAATGACTCACATACCCTTACTGTTGTGAAGGAGAATATTTGCCTATTAGTCTTCTTAAAATATTAAATACAAGTAGCTTGAATAAAGAACATGGCATAGTCATCGTCTTCTTGCCTGCAGCAAGATGCCAGCATCAATGTAGATAGGAGTGTATGCTGTAAGCTTGGTAATCATGTCTGAGCAAATGTAATTTGTGCTGTGTTATACATCTGTACAAAGCATTTACTATCTAATAGGACAAATTATATATATATATATATGAATGAATTAAATTTTAGCTATAACTTTGGCTAAGCAACATTTTAATATAGTGAATATAAACAGTGATGCTTGAAGTATTGATCAGTTGCTGTCAGATGACGGATTCTTGACTAAAATAGTCTAATTTCTGACAGCTCTGGCATTTATAGTGAAGCTTTGAGTGTTAGTTCTTGCCATTCTTTGTCTGGTACCAGCTATGTTCTTCATGAAAGAAATCTACTTCATTGCACTTATATGCACTTATATGCACTGATTCAAGTTCTATTTGTTTAATATTTTTGTGTACATAAATGTGTGCATTGTAATTACCTTTGTTTGTTTTCAATCTGGCAGAAATTAACAAATTTATAAATAACAATTATACAGTAATTTATATTTATTTGAATATATTTTAGAGGTTATTTTTAGGGACATAAAATAGTGATAGTATCAAAATTACTTGGTATAATTATGTTATCTATTTGCAATGGAAAATATTTTATCTCTCACGAAAATATAAGATTGTGATTAAAATGTGAAAATAGATGTAGATAAAAGACTGTAAAGTAATGGATTATCTAAATACATTTTACAATTTTCTTTCCATGTTCTATTTTTTCCCAGAACACTTTTTTTCAAGAAAATAAATATTTATACAGTAAAGTTATCTACTTCATCCATAACACTCTGCCCACATCACAGCGTTCTGCTGTCAGCCTGTTTTGTCCTAATAATGGTGTTTTACTTTTTCCGCGATGATAAATGATCTGAACACACACTATGCATAGATGATTTATGTTGATGATATAGCTTGGCACAGCATTCATTAAACATAATAGGAAACAACTTTGAAACATGTTAGTCTAGCTACAAGAATCGGTCAAAATGAAATGAAAAATTATTCTTTAATTTAAAATAAAAAAAGCATTGTATAGAATAGTGATTAAGGTCAGTAAATTTTATTTGTTTTAATGTTTAAACAAACTATTTTTCAGTTCATTTTTTTCTTTGTTTCCGTTGTTTTTATTCTTCAGTTGAAAAAAAGATTTGAAATATAAAAAATATTGCCTTAAAAATATTATTGATTTAAATAATTTAAGATAGAAAACGAAAACATTATTGAAGAAAATACAGGAAAAGCAAGCATCCAGTGGTAATATACAGTAACATTATCAAGAGTTTTGGGGCCCCTTTTAAGAATTAATCCATCACTGAGGTGACAGAGAGGTTAAGAGGCAGCTATTTCTTTCATGTAATTGACAAGAGTCTATGAGCTAGTGACGTATGGGATATACAATCCTACCAGGAGGGGCAAAGTTTCCCAAACCTCAAAATGCCTATAAATACACCCCTCACCACACCCACAATTCAGTTTTACAAACTTTGCCTCCTATGGAGGTGGTGAAGCAAGTTTGTGCTAAGATTTCTACGTTGACATGCGCTTCTCAGCATTTTGAAGCCCGATTCCTCTCAGAGTACAGCGAATGTCAGAGGGATGTGAAGGGAGTATCACCTATTGAATGCAATAGTCTTCCTAACGGGGATCTATTTCATAGGTTCTCTGCTATCGGTCGTAGAGATTCATCTCCTACCTCCCTTTTCCGATCGACGATATACTCTCATATACCATTACCTCTACTGATAACTGTTTCAGTACTGGTTTGGCTATCTGCTATATGTGGATGGGTGTCTTTTTGGTAAGTATGTTTTTTATTACTTAAGACACCCCAGCTATGGTCTGGCACTTTATGCATTTATATAAAGTTCTAAATATATGTATTGTACTTATATTTGCCATGAGTCAGGTTCATGTATTTCCTTGTGCAGACTGTCAGTTTCATATTTGGGAAAAAAAACAAATACTACTACTACTTTTTACTCTTTCAAATTGCGGGCAGCATTAGGCCCGCATGTGCGCCAAATGCTAGACTTTATTGCGTCATTCTTGGTGCGAGAATTTTTGGTGCGAAAAGTATGTCCGTTGACGCAAGTTTGTCACTTCCGGCATCGTAGTTGACGTGGAAGTTTTACACACGGTTGCGTCGTTAGTGACGCAAATGTGTGTCATTTCCGGATATTGTTGGCGCCAACATTTTTTCTCTTACGTTGTGCCTCATACTTGGCGCCAAATTTTTCATTCGTTTTATACCCCATTGCTGTTTGCCTCTTGCCTTTCTCTATGTCAGAGGGCTATGCTGTTTGCATGTTTCCCATTCCTGAAACTGTCATATAAGGAAATTGATAATTTTGCTTTATATGTTGTTTTTTCTTTTACATTTTTCAAGATGTCTCAATTTGATCCTGCCTCAGAAGTATCTGTTGGAACGTTGCTGCCTGACATCGGTTCTACCAAAGCTAAGTGCATTTGTTGTAAGATTGTGGAAATTATATCTCCGAATGTAATTTGTAATAGTTGTCATGATAAAATATTACATGCAGAGAATGTATCCATCAGTAATAGTACATTGCCAGTTCCTTCAACTTCTAATGTACATGATATACCTATGAATTTTAAAGAATTTGTTACTGATTCTATTCAGAAGGCTTTGACTGCATTTCCGACTTCTAATAAACGTAAAAAGTCTTTTAAAACTTCTCATCTCATACAGTTGATGAAATTTCAAATGACCGGCAACATAATGATTTATCCTCCTCTAATGAGGATCTATCTGATTCAGAAGATCCTTCCTCAGATATTGACACTGACAAATCTACTTATTTGTTTAAAATAGAGTATATTTGTTCTGTGTTAAAAGAAGTGTTAATTACTTTGGATATTGAGGAAGCTAGTCCTCTTGACATTAAGACTAGTAAGCATTTAAATGCTCTGTTTTTAAACCTCCTGTGGTTACTCCAGAGGTTTTTCCTATTCCTGATGCTATTTCTGATATGATTTCTAAGGAATGGAATAAGCCAGGTACTCCTTTTATTCCTTCTTCAAGGTTTAAAAAATTGCATCCTTTACCAGCAATTTCTATAGAGTTTTGGGAAAAGATCCCCAAAGTTGATGGGGCTATTTCTACTCTTGCTAAACGTACCACTATTCCTATGGAAGACAGTACTTATTTTAAAGATCCTTTAGATAGGAAACTTGAATCCTATCTAAGGAAAGCCTATTTATATACAGGTCATCTTCTCAAGCCTGCAATTTATTTGGCTGATGTTGCGGCTGCATCAAATTTTTGTTTGGAGAATTTAGTGCAACAAGAATTGGATTCTGACATATCTAGCATTGTTCGTTTACTGCAACATGCTAATCATTTTATTTGTGATGCCATTTTTGATATTATCAAAATTGATGTTAGATCCATGTCTTTAGCTATTTTAGCTAGAAGAGCTTTGTGGCTTAAATCTTGGAATGCTGATATGACATCTAAGTTCAGATTATTATCTCTTTCTTTCCAAGGTAATAATTTATTTGGTTCTCAGTTGGATTCTATTATTTCAACTGTTACTGGAGGAAAGGGTTTTTTTCTGCCTCAGGATAAAAAACCTAAGGATAAATCTCAGGCTTCTAACCGTTTTCATTCCTTTTGTCAAAATAAGGAAAAAAATCAAATCCTTCCCCCAAGGAATCTGTTTCCAATTGGAAGCCTTCCTCAAATTGGAATAAATCCAAGCCTTTTAAAAAACCAAAGTCAGCCCTTAAGTCCGCATGAAGATGCAGCCCTCATTCCAGCTCAGCTGGTAGGGGGCAGATTAAGGTTTTTCAAGGATTTTTGGATAAATTCTGTCCAAAATCAATGGATTCAGAGCATTGTCTCTCAAGGGTATCGAATAGGATTCAGAGTAAGACCTCCTGTAAGAAGATTTTTTCTCTCACGTATCCCAGCAAATCCAGTAAAAGCTCAGGTTTTCCTGAAGTGTGTTTCAGACCTGGAGTCTTCAGGGGTAATCATGCCGGTTCCTTTTCAGGAACAGGGTCTGGGGTTTTATTCAAATCTATTCATTTTCCCAAAGAAGGAAAATTCATTCAGACCAGTTCTGGATCTGAAAATTTTGAATTGCTATGTAAGAGCACCAACTTTCAAGATGGTGACTAGAAGGACTATTCTGCCTTTTGTTCAGCAATGACATTATATGTCTACAATAGACTTGCAGGATACATACCTTCATATTCCGATTCATCCAGAACATTATCAGTTCCTGAGATTCTCTTTTCTAGACAAGCATTTCCAATGTGTTGCTCTTCCATTTGGACTAGCAACAGCTCCAAGAATCTTTTCAAAGGTTCTAGGTGCCCTACTCTCTGTAATCAGAGAGCAGGGTATTGCAGTGTTTCCTTATTTGGACCATATCTTGGTACTAGCTCAGTCTTTACGTTCTGCAGAATCTCACATAAATCAACTAGTGTTGTTTTCTTCAAAAACATGGTTGGAGCATCATTTTACCAAAAAGTTTCTTGATTCCTCAGACAAGGGTCACCTTTTTAGGTTTCCAGATAGATTCAGTGTCCATGACTCTGTCTCTAACAGACAAGAGATGTTTGAAATTGGTTGCAGCCTGTCGGCACCTTCAGTCTCAGTCATTCCCTTCAATGGCTATGTGCATGGAAGTTTTAGGCCTCATGACTGCAGCATCGGACGCGATTCCTTTTGCTCGTTTTCAAATGAGACCTCTCCAGCTTTGTATGCTGAATCAATGGTGCAGGGATTATGCAAAGATATCGCAGTTAATATCCTTAAATCCCAATGTTCGACACTCTCTGACGTGGTGGTTAAATCAGCAGCGTTTAGTTCAAGGGGCTTCCTTTGTTCGGCCAACCTGGACTGTGATCACTACAGACGCAAGTCTTTCAGGTTGGGGAGCTTTTTGGGGATCTCTGTCAGCACAAGGGGTTTGGAAATCTCAAGAGGCGAGATTACCAATCAATATTTTAGAACTCTGTGAAATTTTCAGAGCTCTTCAGTTTTGGCCTCTGTTGAAGAGAGAACCGTTCATTTTCTTTCAGACAGACAATGTCACAACTGTGGCATATGTCAATCATCAGGGTGGGACTCACAGTCCCCAAGCAATGAAAGAAGTATCTCGGATACTTGCTTGGGCCGAATCCAGCTCCTGTCTAATCTCTGTGGTGCATATCCCAGGTGTAGACAATTGGGAGGCGGATTATCTCAGCCGTCAGACTTTACATCCAGGGGAGTGGTCTCTCCATCCAGATGTATTTTCTCAGATTGTTCAGATGTGGGGTCTTCCAGAGATAGATCTCATGGCCTCTCATCTAAACAAGAAACTTACCAGATACCTGTCCAGGTCCAGGGATGTTCAGGCAGATGCAGTGGATGCGCTGACACTTCCTTGGTGTTATCATCCTGCTTACATTTTTCCACCTCTAGATCTTCTTCCAAGAGTGATATCCAAAATCATCATGGAACAATTGTTTGTGTTGCTGGTGGCTCCAGCATGGCCACACAGGTTTTGATATGCAGATCTTAATCAGATGTCCAGTTGCCAACCTTGGCCACTTCCGTTAAGGCCGGACCATCTGTCTCAAGGTCTGTTTTTCCATCAGGATCTCAAATCATTAAATTTGAAGGTATGGACATTGAACGCTTAGTACTAAGTCATAGAGGTTTCTCTGACTCAGTTTTAATACTATGTTACAAGCTCGTAAATCTGTCTCTAGAAAGATTTATTATTGAGTTTGGAAGTCCTAGATTTTCTGGTGTTCTCATAAATTATCTTCCTAGAATTCTACAGTTTCTTCAGGATGGTTTGGATAAGGGTTTGTCTGCAAGTTCCTTGAAGGGGCAAATCTCTGCCCTTTCAGTTTTATTTCACAGAAAGATTGCTAAACTTCCTGATATTCACTGTTTTGTACAGGCTTTAGTTTGTAATAAGCCTGTCATTAAATCAATTTCTCCTCCTTGGAGTCTTAATTTGGTTTTAAAGGCGTTACAGGCTCCTCCATTTGAGCCTATGCATTCTTTGGTGTTGTTCCTTTTGGCCATCTCTTCTGCTAGAAGAGTTTCTGAGCTATCTGCTCTTTCTTGTGAATCTCCTTTTCTGATTTTTCATCAGGATAAGGCGGTTTTGCGGACTTCATTTAAATTTTTGCCTAAAGTTGTGAATTCTAACAACATTAGTAGAGAAATTGTTGTCCCTTCCTTGTGTCCTAATCCTAAGAATTCTTTGGAAAGATCCTTTCATTCTTTGGATGTGGTAAGAGCTTTGAAATATTATGTTGAAGCTACTAAAAATTTCAGGAAGACATCTAGTTTATTTGTTATATTTTCTGGTCCTAGGAAAGGTCAGAAGGCCTCTGCTATTTCCTTGGCTTCTTGGTTAAAGCTTTTGATTCATCAAGCTTATTTGGAGTCGGGTCAGGCCCCGCCTCAGAGAATTACAGCTCATTCTACTAGATCATTCTCTACTTCGTGGGCTTTTAAGAATGAAGCTTCAGTTGATCATATTTGCAAAGCAGCAACTTGGTCTTCTTTGCATACATTTACTAAATTCCACCATTTTGATGTATTTGCTTCTTCAGAAGCAGTTTTTGGTAGAAAAATTCTTCAGGCCGCTAGTTTGATTCTTCTGCTGATGTTTTAAGTTTTTCTTTACATTATGAGAATAACTTATAATTTGGGTTGTGGATTATTTTTTTCAGCGAGAAATGACTGTTGTTTATTTTTATCCCTCCCTCTCTAGTGACTCTTGAGTGAAGTTCCACATCTTGGGTATTGATATCCCATACGTCACTAGCTCATGGACTCTTGCCAATTACATGAAGGAAAACATAATATATGTAAGAATTTACCTGATAAATTAATTTCTTTCATATTGGCAAGAGTCCATGAGGCCCACCCTTTTTATGGTGGTTATGATTTTTTTGTATAAAGCACAATTATTTCCAAATTCCTTTGTTGATGCTTTTTACTCCTTTCTTTATCACCCCACTTCTTGGCTATTTGTTAAACTGAATTGTGGGTGTGGTGAGGGGGTGTATGTATAGGCATTTTGAGGTTTGGGAAACTTTGCCCCTCCTGGTAGGATTGTATATCTCATACGTCACTAGCACATGGACTCTTGCCAATATGAAAGAAATGAATTTATCAGGTAAATTCTTACATAAATTATTTTTTAATAGCTGCTGCTTCTTAGTTTGCTGCTGAAAACTTGCTTAAAGGGATATGGAACCTAAATTGTTTCTTTTGCAGTTCAGAAAGAGCATGCAATTTTAAAAAAAACTTTCCAATTTACTTGTATTAAGTAATTTGCTTCGTTCTTTTGATATCCTTTGTTGAAAAGCATATCTAAATAGACTTGATAACTGCTGATTGGTGGCTGCACACAGATGCTCCCTGTGATTGGCTCACCCATGTGCATTACTATTTCTTCACCTAAGGATACCTAAAGAATGAAGCTAATTATATAATAGAAGTAAATTGGAATGTTATTTAAAATTGTATTCTCTATCAAAATCATGAAAGGAAAATGTTGGGTTTCATGTCCCTTAAAGTGAGCCACAACCCGAAGTGCCCCCAAGCTGCTTCTGTAGCTTCTTAAATAGATCCCCTGAAGGAATTTTTTCCACATTGAAAAAGAAGAAATATTGTGTATTAAATTTCCAGACTTCTAAAAGCATTAACAGAAAATGACATTATTGTTTTAAAATGCATCTTTTAAATGTAACTTTAGTGAGGTTTTAAAAGTCAAAATATTCTCATCAATAAATTTCTCCACTTCCATATAAAGCTTATTTTAAAGTGCCAAGAAAATATTTTCTTTTTTCCAGAAATTTGTATTTTAAGAGCATTTTTTTTAAAGGAGGGGAAAAAATAGCTGTATACATGCTTAAAGGGACACTGTACCCAAATTTTTTCTTTTGTGATTCAGATAGAGCATGCAATTTTAAGCAACCTTCTAATTTACTCCTATTATCATTTTTTTTTCATTCTCTTGGTATGTTTATTTGAAAAGCAAGAATGTAAGTTTAGATGGCGGCCCATTTTTGGTGAACAACCTGGGTTGTCCTTGCTGATTGGACAGCACCAATAAACCATGCTGTCCATGGTTCTGAAACCAAACATTTGCTGGCTCCTTAGCTTAGATGCCTTCTTTTTCAAATAAAGATAGCAAGAGAAGGAAGAATAATTGATAATAGAAGTAAATTTGAAAGTTGCTTAAAAGTGTATGCTCTATCTGAATCATGAAAGAAAAAAATTGACTTCAGTGTCCCTTTAATAGACCTATCTTTTGTTTGTATACACAAACAAAACTTACGTACACCCATTAAAATAACTGTGGGAGTTAAACAAATCAGATATTTCCCTAGATGAAATATGACTGTAATAGCCACTTAAAGGGACATGAAACCCAACATTTGTCTTTCATGATTCAGATAGAACATACAATTTTAAACAACTTTCCAATTTACTTATATTATTTAATTTGCTTCCTTCTCTTGTTATCCTTTACTGAAAGGTTTATCTAGACAAGCTCAGGAGCAGCAGAGAACCTAGGTTCTAGCTGTTGATTGTGGCTGCATATATACTGTATATATCAATTGTGATTGGCTCCCCCATGAGTTCAGTTATAAATCATTAGTGCATTGTTGCTCCTTCAACAAATGATACCAAGAGAATGAAACAAATTAGATAATAGAAGTACATTAGAAAGTTGTTTAAAATTGTATTCTCTGTCTGAATCATGAAGGAAAAAATTGAGTTTCATATCCCTTTAAGTCTAAAATTCATGTCATATGCAGAAACATTAAACACCATAAAAAAAGTTCTTTTCCCACACTCCCTAGTGATGCCAAAAAGCAAATTTGCAAACTAGATTTTAAATTAGGCAATTTGCAGCATTTTCAAATCATAGCTTACAAAATTAGCTTGTTTGCCTCTTTGAGGAGTGTGGGACAAGCAAAAAGTATTTAATGTCACAAAAGCAAAAAGAATTCAATGTCCTTTTTCTTATGATAGTGAGATCAGTAAGCTCCAATGAAAATAACATACCAACTGGAGAAACTGTAAAGAATATTTAATTTCTAGAGTTCCTACAAGAATACTATATACTGCAGCATCACCTGTTCGCAAGTAAACACAAGCTAATTTAAAGGCTTCAATTCTAATTAAATTGACAAAACTTCTATACATACACCTCTAAGCCATTCTAATCCATTAAAAGCAACAGTGTTTGAATTAGTAAGATTGCCAATTTATGTTTTAATTAGTAAGATTTCTATGTTATAAATTAATCAGGTTAGAAGGTGGAGCTAAGCCACGCTGGAAGATGGCTTCTGTGTGAATTAGCTCCTATGCCCTATTACCCCCGGGCAGATAAAAAACATCCCAGCTACACACTAAAGTGCACCCACAGCGTAATGAAGAACTAGGGATCACACAGGGAAGATCTGCAGAGTCTGCGGCACTAATAACCCTAAAGGGAAGGAGCTCTAGAGGAGACAAGGTAACACACAAGGCGCATTATACACCTCACCTCAGCTACGCAAATCAACTCCCCATACTAAGGGGCTGGCAAACACCGGAGCAACATCAGGGGGAACCACTCCCTTGCTCTAACCCTTGTGGGAAAACGGACGGCAGGGGAAGGCAGTTCAACTGCTATAAATAGTGTTAACGCAGCAGAGTCCATAAGTAACGTTCTTGCTTGCCGGGTAGCAACCTGACGCACCTTCTGCTATAGCCAGAACCCTGAGGCTGTCATGCATTACAGAACGCAAAGAAATTATAAAGAGAATTTAAATAAAGTGCGACACTGTCAGGGCCTATACCCTTACAACATTAGAGCAGGAACACATACCTGCAGCCGCCATACAAAGACACATAGTTAAATAAGAGGAGTCATTTATAATTTGAGCATAGCACAAATAAAAATAAATTACAGGCTAGAGCACTTTTCTTCAATAAGGAAGTATTTAGACAGCTTTATTGCGGCTGGAGATAAAATAGAAGAAGCATAGAAACAACATCACTGTGTTAAGTGCCACAATTACAGGATAGTAGGGCAGATGCAACCCTAATCAGGTTACCTTAATCCTCATTTAAAGACACCCTATTTTACCCCTGATCACATCTATATCAAAAGACAGACTCTGGAAAGATTGAAATTACACTGAGCCACGTTTTACCTCTGAGCCGCAACAGCTCAATAGCTGTAAAAGGAAAAAAATAATAATATTGTGTCATTTTTGCCCTGCAGCCCAAACCTTACAAGCAGCAATAGAAAAAGAACGTTTAATAAGGCTGACCTATACCCAATAATTTTTACTGTAATACTACCTGGTAATGCCTTGCAAGAAACAAATTAAACCTGATAATCAACCAAAATTAAAGATGATTAACCAATACCTGGTACTGGCAGAAACAACCCAGCCTAATGGCACGGGACAGACACAAGCCTCCTGCTCAACAGCTGAGGCCCAGATACATCACCTCGCACCTTTCAGTAATATTGATCAAGTCACTTAGGAGGACTGAAAATTACTGACAACAAAAGAAGATATGAGAGAAATGATGGCAGAGATGCAATCTCTTTTTAGAGACCCCAAGAAAGACATAAGCAAATTCGATTGCAGAGTAACCACTCTGGAAAGCAGCCATGAAACAGCAAATCAAGATATTTTAGTGATCTTACACCAATTAAACACACAAGATGAAACAATACAATTTTTAATGGAGAAGGTGGAAGATCTTGATAAAAGGGGCCGTAGGAATACTTTACGAATAAGGGGGGTTCCTGAGTCCATTCTACCATCAGCTATATCAGGGTACCTTCAGGATCTATTCAGAACCATCAACGGCACCCCTAACGCACCTGACATCGCCATCGAGAGGGCACAAAGAGCCCTTAGAGCCAAGTCACCCAATAAGGCGCCACCAAGAGATATCGTGGTAAAGCTATTATTATACAAAGAAAAAGAAGAAATTCTTAAAAATGCACGCATTAAATGGCAAATAATGCATGCAGGAATACATATACAAATATTTGCAGATCTGAGTCCAATGACCCTCCAGAAAAGGAGAGAACTCCAGCACATAACTATCACTCTCCTCAAACACAAAATAGCTTACCGATGGGGATTCCCAGTTAGCATCATAGCACACAGAGGTGGCACAATTGCAACATACAATTCAACGGAGGACCTTCAGCCATTCTGTGAAGCTTTACAAATCAAGATTAACCCCACAGAATACTTAACCTCGAACTCTCAGGCTCCAAAGATACTGGATACAACAAGTAGAGAACCAAGAAAAGAACAAAGCCAGATTCTAGCAGAGTGATAAACACGTTGAAACATGTATCCACATTAAAAGTTGCGTTACTGATGTCTCCTTTTCAGTTAGTCTATCAGAGACATGGCCCACTCTACCTTCTTCAGAGGGCAAGTATTACTAATAATATACTTTGTTTGTTTTTGCTTTGCCCCAGGATCAACCGAGAAATGCATATCAGGAAACATTATGAGGAGTCTTATTGACATTGTGTAATTCTTGTTTCTTTTTAATATACTGTTATAAGAATATTACTAGATATATGTTCAATGTCATCACTTGAGGGCAAGTATAATCTTGTTGTGTTTTGTTTGTTTGTGCCCACAAGCCTCAGATTGATCTGGAAATGTCCAGAAGAGGACACACAGTTGCCTCTTGTTGTTATCCCTTTTCTTTGCTAATTATATGTCTTATGATACTTGTTGCCATATATGCTGTGGATTAAGTGTTTTATATAAATATCTTAACAACAAACTCAAATATGTTGGGACCTGATTGACCTGATTGTGTATTTTTTTAACTCGACCAGCATAAATGCCCGAGGGGAAAGGGGATAATTAACTTACTGTTATTTATTTGTTATATCCAATACTGTTATTGAATTTATTGTTTATTTCAAATTTTTTTCTTTGCTGTACCTTAATTTCTGCACGTCTGTTGTCAAGACACTAAAGTTGAACCTTTTAATATTACATTTGTGCTCTCAAAAGCTCTCTCACCTCACATCAACTCTTATTACAGACGTACCCCCTTAGGTTTGTTTCACTTGGCTGCACTTATACAATATACCACACTACTAAAGAAGTTGACCTCATATCAAAATAATATAGAGAAAAGCATACCTCACCTTACATATACCTCTACCTTGACATGATGGACATAAAAAAAGGTATGAATATACAAAAGAAATTGATAAAAGCAGATGTGGGCCCTAGAGTCAAAACTAGCCCCCGATATATTACCTCTAAAAATGAGTGTTGTTATCCCTGTCTAGGATGTTCGTGTTGTAGTAACATGACTAAAAGTCCCATATTTTATCACCCACACACTGGTAAAAAATATTTTATCACAGGTTTTTTTACCTGTTTAACTACATTTATAATTTATATGATCAAATGTCCATGTGGGGGTGTTTATATAGGTGAGTCCACTAGATCTGCTAAAGATCGGATTATAGAACATAAAAGTCCACACGGGTAATTTAAAAGCCCCTCTGGCTAATCATTTTCTGAAAACTGGTCATTCCATTAGTCAACTTAAATTTCACATCATTGACCATATTGAAGTAGCACGTAGAGGGGAGTCAGGGATCTACGCCTTAAGCAGAGAGAATCCTTTTGGATTTATGAATTAAGGTCCCTTGAGCCTAAAGGTTTAAATAAAGATTTGGACTTGTCTGTGTTTTTATAGTCCCATTTCTAGATAATAGAGTTAACCCTTGATGTATGAATTTATTAGGCAATTTATGGTGATTTTCATGTTCAAGTTAGAGTAATTATTCTGCTTATTCTAGTTAAGAATGACTTTGTACTTATCATGTTGAAAAATTATGTAACATTATATAATATACTGCTGTATAGGTCATTAATGAGTTAATATATAAAATGATCATGAGCGCCACCTATTGGTATTTTAGTATAAAAGTCAGTAGTGTTTGTTAGTTTGGCATGGCATGATTAAGGGATAGCCTCCCGAAACGTTGCTGTATTTTTTGTCTATGTAACTTTTTAATAAAAGTTAATTGCTGTCACTCTTGCTGCCTGTTATGATGGACATCAACACACCGTCCCCGAGACCATTACAGATCATTACAATAAACGCCAAGGGGATGAATAGCCCAGAGAAGAGGTTGATTGCCTTTTCTCAAACTGCATAGACAGATCATCTTTCTTCAGGAAACCCACTTTAAAAAGGGTTGGGAACAAAGATATCCCATAGCATATCTATCTTCTGGCCCTAATAAAAATGCAGAGTAGGCATTATACTCAAACACACTCTTCAATTTCAAGCTACACATGTAGAAACAGATAAAGAGGGCTGATATATAATAGTAGTTGGCTTACTATTCGGTAGGCCGATTACACTAGCTATCATCTATCTTCCTAATATAAAGCAACAGGTAACCTTTAAGAAAGTCACACAGAAACTACTGGAGTGCTCCAAGAGAGTTATATTTCTTGGGGGTGACTTCGATTTACCTCTAGACCCCACAATAGATACCTCCAATAGACAGTCCTCACACTCTAAGACCTCGATTAAATCAATTTACACACAGCTAAATCAATTACATTTGCCAGACATTTGGAGGACTCATCATCCTACAAAGAGGGATTTTACATTTTGCTCTTACCCACATGGTTCTTACTCAAGAATTGATATCCTGACAAGAGACTCATTAGGACTATCACTGGCCATGGAGACAAATATCCTTGCTCAGTATGGTCTGACCATTCACCAGTGACAGGTAAATTCCAATGGTAAAACACACCTCTCACACCATATATCTGGAGATTAGATGAACAACTTTTAAATGATAGCCTTAACCAAACCTACTTGGAGAAATCATTAGGTGAATTCCTTACAAACACCCCCTCCATCGTCTGTGAAACACATAAATGTGTAATGAGAGGCAAACTTATACTGCTAGCAGCTAAGCATAAAAAGCAAAACAGACATTATTTAAATTTGCTTCTGTCTAAGATATCATACTGGGATAACCAACATAAAAAAGACCCATCCTCTTCTATTATTTCTGATGCATTGGCACAGGCCAGAAGAGTTACAATTACAAACTAAACTGCTACACATAAAACAACACTACTATGTGTTTGGTGATAAACCAGGTGCACTCTTGGCTAGGGCACAAAAGTGTAAACAACTAAAAGCACACATCTTGGAAATCACAGACCTAGAGGGACAAAAGTGCAAAGACAGCAAAGCTATAGCGAGCGCTTTCAAAAAGTATTATTCTTCTTTATATAATATTAATAGAGACTCACCACACCAACCTAATGGACACAATCAAAATGTATTGACAGAACAAATGACTAAATATTTCTCAAACATTAATATGCCTAAACTGACAAAGGAGAACATAGACTATTTAGATTCACCAATTACAGCTGAAGAAATATCTTTAGCAATTGAAAGCATGCCGAGTGGCAAGAGCCCAGGCCCAGACGGATTTAGCATAAAATACTATAAAACCTTTAAGACCGTGCTAATATCCCACCTCACACAACTATTCAATTCCTTATTAGACAAAGGAGGAATCCCTTCTAGCATGTTGGAGGCTCACATATCTGTTCTGTCAAAACCTGGGAAAAACTCGGACAGACCAGAGAACTTCCTGTCGATATCCTAATTAAATTCAGATATTAAAATCTTTGCAAAGATCCTGGCCAGTAGAATAGGTCATTTTTTACCATCCCTCATACATTTAGATCAAGTGGGTTTCATACCGGGCAGGGAAGCATGGGATAATACCCTTAAAATTCTCCAACTCATGACACATGTCCAAATTACACAGTCACCTGCCGCGTTCATATCAACTGATGCTGAAAAAGCATTCGACAGGGTGAACTGGTCATTCCTACGCTCTACATTGTCCCACATGAATTTTAGTGAAAAATATATTAAATTAATTTTCACCCTGTACAGCGCCCCTACCACAAAGATTAAAGTAAATGGACTATTATTTGGATGGTTTCCACATAACAAACGGTACAAGATGCCCTTTATCTCCCCTCTTATTTGCGCTATCCATTGAGGTGCTGGCACATAATATAAGGAATGATGAGCAAATATCAGGAATTAAGATAGAGGATATTGAATATAAATTGTCAATATACGCGGACGATGTTTTATTAATTCTTACAAATTTACAAACCTCACTCCCCAGAGCTCTGAAGGTCATCACAGAATATAGAAAAGTATCGAACTTCCAATTAAACTTAAAAAAATCAGAAATATTTAATATCTCAATGCCACATGACTCCTTTACACAGGCCACTTTGAACAGCCCCCTACGCATACAAAGTAAAAGATGAAGTACTTAGGAATATTTATTTCACCATATCCGAATACACTATTCGATGCCAACTATAATGTAATATTGTAATCCATAATTAACGATTTATCAAACTGGAAAAATAAATCCATCTCATGGTTGGGTAGAATTAGTGTAATTAAAATGAACATCCTCCCGAGAATATTGTACATCCTCCAGACACTACCCATTCCATTACCACACAACTATATACAAAAATGACTAAATCACTTAAATAAATATATATGGAAAGACATTAAGCCACAAATACACAAGAAAACATTATACCTCACAAAGGAACAGGGAGGTTTAGGGGTGCCAGATATAGCTAAGTACAGATCAGCTATTATCCTGCAGAGACTCTTGGATTGGAGCACGAATAACATAAACAAACAGTGGATGCAATTACTACACAGGGAAAATGTAGGCTCAATAGCGTAGACACACGCAAAGCATAGAGCAAAGTAAATTGCAAAATACCCTCTGTTTGGAGAATTTTTTTCACATTGGGATTCATTGGTTAAAACAACCAGTGGAGTCTCCACAGGGATATCTCCTTTGACTCCCTCTAAGCACAACCCAGAGATACCTATACCCAGTACTCCAACATACCCAGACACACCAACTCACATCAACGAGGTGTCTTTCTGATTCCTATTGCAGAATAATAAATAAAAATCATATGAAGAGATCAAGAGCCTAGATATTGGAGTGGGGTCTAATTGGTTTTCATATGCGCAGTTGAAACACTTCTTCATGTCTTTCGCACACAAAAACTTGCTCACTAGACAAACAACAGCCTTGGAAAATGTATGCCTCATGAAACATATGCCACCCCACTCTATCTCACTCATTTACAAAATCCTACTAACCCCAGGCATAAACACTCTACTGAGTTACACCAGAGCCTGGCAGGAGGAGCTTGGAGTAGATATGACATTACAAGTCTGACTAGGGGTATTAAGAATAACGAAAAACTACTCCATATCCTCAAGAGTTCTAGAAACAAAACTCAAATTCCTAACACATTGGTACGTAACATCCCATAGGTTACAAAAGATATACCCTAAAAAAACAGACAAGTGCTGGAGAGGTTGCAGAGAGAAAGGCACAATAGCACACATTGTTATTTATTTTCATATATAAATTAAGGATTTACATGGTCAATTGAACGAGTTGAACACCCTGTCACAGGGGTGTTAGAGATATTCTTTATCTTCACATTTATTTCAACTGGTTAATAATGCATATCATTTTATGTATTTTTAATTTTTCCTTTGTTTTTGTTTGTTTTTTGTTTTCTTGTTTTCCTCTGGACTTTTAATCCTATCGCAACATAGGCCCAAGAGGGGTCTTTTACAACTGGAAACAAAGGGTGAAAGAAATGAGTACTATATTAGCTTACATATGTATTTATTTAGATAAGACACAAAGGTTTGAATTGCTGTTTGTATGTCATAAAAAAAAAAACACAATGTTTTGCAGGGGTTTCAAGATTACATTAATGGAAGCTAAAGATTATTATTATTATTATTATTATTATTATTATTATTAATTCTATTTAACCAATGATATCAATACACAATGAGAACAATGAATATATATATATATATATATATATATATATATATATATATATATATATAACAAAACAAAAAATAATAAATAATACAAAATAAAAATGTGGTGCTACACAATGATCAATTGCTTAGAACAACAGTGCTAGCAGTCCCAAAGAATAATATGAACCATAGTTACCACAAGAAAAGGATTGAATATAAGTATATATCAATCAAAGAAGGACCAAGGCTGCACAGTGTTCAACATGCTTTATTACTAAAAATACACAGAATGACTCCCAGGAGTGGGACGTCTATGCTCCACCCAAATCCCAATGAAACAAAACCCACAACTAAAAACAATGAGAGCCTAGAGAGGACAAACAATCAGAACTCCTAACAATGATACTACAGTATGCTAATGTAATATTATATTGAGTTGCCCATACAGGCACAATTTATATAAAGATAGCACACTAGGAATCATAATCTCAAGTAACCGGTTACTGTTGTGAAATGTGGCAAGCGGGACCCCTAAAAAAAGACTCACAAGATGTGACTGAATGCCTGTAAATAATAATGTCCAGTCCCAGACACTGAGTGCTAGTTGCACGCTTGAATATACATCACAGTCCTACTGAAAATAGCAGTTCCTTTGTAACAGTTGCAACCTTTGCTGAAATCGCCTGGCACTTAAGTGTAAACTACACGCACATGCTAAAACTTATATGTCCACTTCAGTGTGTGTAAAATATTGCCATTTGTTACTTCATCTGTTCACAATGTAACTTTTTCAACACTAATTGCATGCAATGTGTCAGATAGCTGATACAATTGTACAAAATTCCTGCTGTGTTGGGTCTTGATCTCTTAACAACTTTATCGTTGCTGTGGTAAGCAAGACTTAAACTTCGCCAATCTCACCTTCATATCCGTCTGCACTCACCACCAGGAAGATTGCAGGTATACATGGACATACCCGAATCACTCAAATTCATCGAGGGATGTGAGTTGGCATCTTCGCTTGCATTACCGTGAAGAGGATCTTGAGAAAGTTTGGCGGTATGTTTGATTCACCTGCTCCAGGCTCTACGTCACCAGTGTCTCTGCATGACGCGTTTCGCCCCTCCCACTCAAGGTTAGAGACCGGGGCTTCATAAGATGTGCCAGAGACAGACTAATCCCTACTTTTAACTGATTTCTTTGCTTCAGGTAACGCCTCCTTTGCACTGAGGTGTAGTTAATGGAATTGATAAAATTACATTGCGTGACATTTGTCACCTTAGTATGTGCCGTTCTGAAATTGGGATAGGCTGGGAAAATACATATTTATCACTTGTTTCCTATTACAATCTTTAACCACAAGATACAATCAAAGAAATGTTTGTTATTTTTATTCAATTACAATACAGACATCTTCTTATTGTGTTTTAACACTAACTTATCTATACAGACTACTAAAGACATCAGTGAACTTAAGTGAAGACAAAGATTTCACTATATTTCTGATATGACTATATATACCTTTAAGTCTTGCCTCATATAAACTATGATTTTTAAACATTCATTTTTATACAATCATTCTTATATATTGCTATCACTAGTGAGCTCCAGGACAATGGTTTTAAATATTATAGCTTTCCTATGCTGATTTTTTTAACCCCTTCATGCTACAACTCACTGTGCACAAATAAACTCATATATATATATACATATAAATATTTTACATATTTTTAAAAAGTCAAAAAAACGTTTTTGCATTTATAAATGAGCATTTAAGTTATATTCAAGTTTCCTAGTTTATGATGAAAAAAGGAAATATTTAAAGTGAGCTTTAGCAATAGAAGTGGGCATAAATATGTTTTCAATAAGGTGAGGCTATTAAAAAAGAGAGCTTAGTCAAAAAGGATGATTTTCCTGAAGTTATTCTGAAGTAATCAATGACTCCAGACTAGCCATCAGAAGCCATCCTGAATTATATATATTTAAATGAGATTATTCTAGAGTCATTCACAGGCTGTTCATGCATGTGAAGTAATGAGTAAGTTAGCATGCTAATCATTCTTAAGTCATGACCCAATATTGTTTACCTTAGCTGATGACTTTACAAGCCTAATTAGGTCTGATAATATGCAAATTACTTATTATTATTATGACTCCAGGATGGTCTCTAAAGTAATCTTGCTTGTCTTGGGGAAGTCCAAAATCATGTGAACATCAGCTTGAAAAGTGTTTTCTGATAGATTAGAATATTGAGGTAGAATTGTGCAAAATTATTGTGGAGTAAATACATTGTGAAGCCACTTGGAAACCACTGTGATCCTAAAAAAAAGAATATAATTTGATTTGCAAAATTAATGGAAAAACACATTATTTAAACATTTTATTACCACTCTTTTGTGTGTTTATTAAAATCTACACCTTACGTGTCTTTTTAAGGTTATGATAATTATATTATTTTTTTATTCACAATTGTTTTGACATATACTACATTTAACAAATATTTGATTTGCTAATGCAGGTAAAACCATTACTTTAAAGGCAAGAAAATATTTTCTGCAGTGGAAAAGGCTTCACATTTACACTATTCAATAACAATCCAGCAATTTTCCTCTTACTTAATTGATTCCTGTGTCAGCCAATAAGTATTTAAAGCTTCCCTTTTGTTCTTGAGTAATCCTGAACTCATTAGGAGATGGTTCAAAAAGCCCCTGCTTGTCAGTTTTCTTTCAATAAATGGTTGGCTCTTGCTTGCTTTTCTTGCCAGTTCCATTACATATTCACATATTCACAATTTAGAGCAATTAAATATATATATATATATATATACACAGTATATAATGCACTCTCACTTACTGATATAGCATCTACCAGGGTGACAGTACAGGGTTACATAAATCATAAAAAGAGGACTGCACTCACTGGATTTCAAACATAAATATCCATTTAATAAAGTGACGTTTCAGGGACTTACTCCCCTTCCTCAGACCGTTCATGTTAAATATATTTTCCAGTTATGAGTTCCATGTGTAATGGAACTTATTTGTATAGAAAAATCCATACAAAAGCAATACTTATTTTTTCTAGATTTTAAGGGGATATTGCACTAAAAATGTTGAAAACGCAACATTTAAACATCTTAAATTTTTTATTTTGCCTGAAAAAAATTTAAAGTGAAAAAATACCCATATGAAGTGATCCAGCATAACTGTAAAAATCTATGTAAAAGATATTTGACCTTAAAATTTCTTCATCTTACAATAGTAAGTGCTCAGTGAACAGTTATCCATCAGCTACTGTCCAGCTGCAGGTTGGAAAAAAAGCTCATGCTTTTATTTTCCTTTGATCTCATAAGATTTTACTGAAATCTCATGAGAAAACATAGTAAACTTCCTTAAACTTCATAGGAAAATAACATGACAGTGCATGTGCATGCCAGAAGCACGCTCCCTAGTAAGTCCTGGGACTATCATCCTGATTGGCTGCATAAAGTCCCTTTACAATGGGATGTAGCTGCTGAGGACATTTTTGGGTAAAATGTCTTCCTTACTTACATAGAGATGTTCAGATGATATTTTCTAGTCAGCTTTTTACAGCAATGTGGCAGCACTTTTCAACATTTGGGTATAATGTCCCTTTAAGTTTAATTATTAAAATTAAACATATTTTAATTTCCACTAATACTCAGTGACTGATAAGGATAAATTCCACCACTATATTAGTGTGTGTTGTAGCAAACAAACATAGATTTGTGCTGTTACTACCATCTACTGATTTTAGAATGAAAATTTGGTCTATCCCCAGAAATATTCATCCATATATGTATAATATTTCTAGTTTAAGGCCTCAATATTTTAAGGTTACTGTGTATAACACTTGTTGCCTAAAACTTTTTGTTAGATTTATGAAATATTTCGAAAATATTAAAAGCATAAAATACTCCTTGTTATGTTTTGTACAAGCACTGCTTTAATAATCAGTAACAACAAGATATTTGGCTTTATACGTTTGCGTAATGTAAATTTAATTTAACATCCTTATATGATGCAATGAAGCTTGGATTAGATAATTGTTAGGTTTGTGGAATCAGCTAACAGTGTAGACAATTTGATTTGATTTGCAAAATATATTTAGTCTAATAAGATAGTAATAATAACATAAATTATTCAAGCTAGCAAGATGAAATAAACAATTGCGCATTTGGCACAATAGTATAGAAACTGAGCACATAAATTCTCTCAATCCTACTGTGCTAATTGCTTATCTTTATAGTGAAAATTGCATTTACACTTAATAGTTTTAAACTATACATATATTGTTTATTGCAAAATGGCATTTATATCTACCATAAACAATGCTTAATAATTTGACAGCATTTTTACACATCTACTTATCAGAATGTTGTTATACATTGTCAGATAAACACATCCAAGTCTTCAAATTTGTTCTATTTTCTATTCAAAATTGTTCTCCCTCACAGGTGTTTTATTGTAATTTTGTCATGTAGAAAATAATATGCTAACATTTTAAAAAAGGATTTAAATTGCTTTGTAATTTTGTTGATTATAGAAGAGACAATATTTATAATAATAATGCTATCCTTCCACTTTAGACCATTATTCTAAAAAAAATCGTATCTGATTTTATGTGATTAAGGACTAGATTACAAGTGGAGCACAATCAATAATGGAGGGTGTGATATGTTGCGCCCTGCCTCGCGCAATGAATAATAACGCACAATCTGGTGCTGCAAGTGGATGGTTAAAAATGTTAACACAACAAAAACTTTTTTAGCGCGCCTATACTTTTGAGCGATAGAGCAGAAAGTGATATTAGCATGCTCCTTGCACTTATATTACAAGTGAGTTACGTGCTGCCCTTGAGTGCAATCCAAAATGACACTAATTTTTTTTTTTTTTATCCTGAAGTAGTTGATCACTCTCTCTCTCATGGTTTCTCTCTCTCATGGTTTCTCTCTCACGCTCTCTCTCTCTTTATAGTTATAGTTATTTCAGGATATTGAGTTATTTTAGGAGGTGGAAGGACTGAACTAGGAATTAGTTAAATATTTTTCATTTTTTTCATTCTGCACTTTAGGTGCCTAAAAAATGGGCAGAGAAAACAGGCAAACTGGACGGAGCTGAGATTGTTTCACAAATCAGCCCATTCATTTGCAGTGATGTACATGGGGTCTTTGTGTGCAGAATCATTTTTTTTGTTTGTTTGTTTTTTGCAGGGTCTGTATCACGTTCAACTGCACCCTGTACTCTGGAGCACAATCTGAAATACTGATGTAAAATGTAGGTCTGAAGTAAACTATTATTATTATTAATAGAACAGCACAGAACTTCATAAAAAACTCCACTCACTAGCACACCATTAGCTTAACAAACTATCACATAGCTCACCAATTGCTTAGTGTTCAAGTGATATGAATTTTACTGCATAACCCTATAGAAGTCTCTTATATGAGGGATTCATAGAAATCTATTATGTAAGGGATTTAGCTCACCTGTGCTATCCAATATGCAGATGCTATCTTACACTAGATTATAAAGCAATACAAAATTAACTCTGGACTTAAGACTGCTGAAATAGAAGGATAATTCATTGTATTCAAGGAATATTAAAGCACAATAGCATTAATCATTTTCTGCACTAAGCCACAATGTAATCTAGGCTGCAATGTCTAATTATGTATATTGAAAAATCTTTGAAAAATACTTTCAATATTTAATTTGCCCAGTTTATCTGAACTGTAAGGGGCCGAATTATTAAGCTCCGAATGGAGCTTGATGCCCCTGTTTCCGCACGAGCCTTCAGGCTCACCGGAAACAGAAGTTATGAAGCAGCGGTCTAAAGACAGCTGCTCCATAACTTGTCTGCCTGCTCTGAGGCTGCGGACATCAATCCACCCAATCTTATACAATTGGGCTGATTGAATCCCCTGCTAGCGGCCTATTGACCGTGAATCTGCAGGGGGCCGCATTGCCAAGCAGTTCACAAGAACTGCTTGTGCAATGATAAATGCCAACAGTGTAAGCTGTCTGCATTTATCGATGTGCGGTGGACATGATACGCTACATTGTATCATGTCCGTCCGCACTTTAATAAATTGGCCCCTAAATCTTAAAAGATTAGTTCTTCCATTGTTTCAGAAAGGCTAGATTGCATTCCATGGAAAGCAGTGATTTCTTAATATACTGAGAAACTCATTTATATATGTCACTAATCATTCAGAGCAAAGGAGAAAATCTAAACAACTCCAAAGTGGTTTTAAAGAGGAGAATCTCTGGACAGTGAATCAATTAAATTTTTGCTAACAAAATTACACAGTGACTTGCTTTTAAAACATGTATTTTATTAACTTACGTATACTGAAACACCAATGAATATA
Organism: Bombina bombina; assembly: GCF_027579735.1. NCBI lineage: Eukaryota > Metazoa > Chordata > Amphibia > Anura > Bombinatoridae > Bombina > Bombina bombina. The sequence continues at coordinate 790,247,390 of NC_069503.1, read as the reverse complement.
ACTGCAAAGATTATATATACAGTATATATATATATATATATATATATATATATATATATATATATATATACATATTTGTGTAGCACTGCAAAGTCTCTTACAAGATTCTAAAAAAGCTTATTTTGCTCTATCTCTCCAAGAGGAAGAATTTCAAGCTTCAATTTTGTTCTAGGTCAATCCTGAACTCATTAGGAGATGGTTCAAAAAAGCCCCTGCTTGTCAGTTTTCTTTCAATAAATGGTTGGCTCTTGTTTACTTTCCTTGCCAGAGCCATTACATATTCACAATTAGACTATATATATATATATATATATATATACTGTATATATATATATATATATATATATATATATACTGTATATATATCTGCCTGGTTGCAATAGATGCATAATATCCATAAAGCAGAAAAGGTACACACACAGGAGTATTTTCTAAGATACTGGCTATATAACTATGTCAACAATGTAGATATAGAGGCATATTTAACAAATGTCTGTCAGACCTGATCCGACAGTGCGGATCAGGTCCGACAGACATCTCTGAATGCGGAGAGCAATATGCTCTCCATATTCAGCATTGCACCAGCAGCTCACAAGAGCTGCTGGTGCAATGCCGCCCCCTGCAGATTTGCGGCCAATTGGCTGCCAGCAGGGAGGTGTCAATCAACCCGATTGTACTCGATCGGATTGAATTGTGGCGATTCCTGTCCTCCTCCTCAGAGCAGGCGACTGTTTTCTGACTCGCCAGAAACATGGGACCTCAAGCTCCGTACGGAGCTTGATAAATGGGCCTCACAGTTTACATGACTATGAATTGGCATTTTTTTTACAGCTACGTCTGATTTCATCTGATATTTATCTTTCTCCATTGAAATATGCATTATACTTGCATAGGCTTGGCACTAATAATCTAATATGCTGTCAATATGTATCTATTACAATTTAAATTGAAGCAAGGATATGGGTATTGTATCCATTTGAGTTGCACAGACATGCACATGATCAGAGACACATGATAAATTGACAATGTTACTACATTCTGTGAAGGATGACTATATAAACTGAAAAATTTAATGTTTACTTTTATTTCTTGAACATGTGAGTAAAACAATTCTACATTCTATATTCAGGATAAATCTAGCATATATTAACCCTTTGAGTGCTAAGCACATTCCCACCTGGGTGATAAGCTTTTTTTAAGGGTATTTTTTTTTTTTTTTTTTTTTTTTAAATAACTTTTTTTTTTCAGATCCCCAAGACTTACACGGTTAGGCGATTACCTTTCTAACGGTGGGTCTTGGGGGTCTGTAGCTGCGTAGATGCCTGAGATACAGGCTTCTAAGCAGCATGTCCCCTGCTCCTATACTTAACATTGTTAAGTATAAATAAAGTTGAGCAGTGACGTGATCACGTCATTGCGCGTGATGTCACTGCACATAAGGTGAAGCCCCGGCGATGCCTGTCACTATGCAGGCCCGATCGTTGGGGTAGGAGAGTGCTGGGTTGGGAGAGTACTAGCGACGTCTCTGAGCCGTCAGCACCAGAGTGGGAAACTCTGCGATGGCTCAGAGCCATCGTTAGCACTCAACGGGTTAAGTGTGTAATGTCATTTTAATTATATGTTTAAGATATTTACATATTGCTGTATTTTGATTGGCTGCAAGAGTGTCACCTGACATGGCACAGCACAACACTTTGATAAAAATACTATTGGCTAGATTACGAGTTGTGGGTTAGACTGAAAAAGCAGCGTTAACAGATCCTAATGCTGCTTTTTCCCTACCGCTGCTATTATGAGTCTTGCAGGTTTAGGGGCACCGCACACTTCTTTGGCCTTACCTCAAAACGACTTACGTAAACTTCGTAAAATCTTTTTTCTATGGGACTTCCATAGCGCTGATATTACAAGTCTGTCCTGGGAGGCCAAAAAATGAGCGGTACACCCTCTACCTCCAAGATCTCTAACGCATTTAAAAGTCAGTAGTTAAGAGTTTTATGGTACAATGCCGTAGCATAAAACTCATAACTAAAGTGCTAAAAAGTACACTAACACCCATAAACTACCTATTAAACCCTAAACCGAGGCCCTCCTGCATCACAAACACTAAAATAAAATTTTTAACCCCTAATCTGCCGCTCCGGACACCGCCGACACCTATATTATATTTATGAACCCCTAATCTGCTGCCCCCAACATCGCCGACACCTACATTATATTTATTAACCCCTAATCTGCCGTCCCCAATGTCGCCACAACCTACCTACACTTATTAACCCCTAATCTGCCGCCCCCAAGGTCGCCACCACTATAATAAACATATTAACCCCTAAACCGCCGCACTCCCGCCTCACAAACATTAGTTAAATATTATTAACCCCTAATCTGCCATCCTTAACATCGCCGCCACCTACCTACATTTATTAACCCCTAATCTGCCACCCCCAATGTCGCCACCACTATACTAAATGTATTAACCCTAAACCTAAGTCTAACCTTAACTCTAACACCCCCTAATTGAAATATAATTTGAATAAATCTAACTAAAAATTCCTATCATTACCTAAATAATTCCTATTTAAAATGAAATACTTACCTGTAAAATAAACCCTAAACTAGCTACAATATAACTAACAGTTACATTGTAGCTATTTTAGGGTTTATTTTTATTTTACAGGCAAGTTTGTATTTATTTTAACTGAGTAGAATAGTTACTAAATAGTTATTAACTATTTAATAACTACCTTGCTAAAATAAATACAAAAGTATGTGTAAAATAAAACCTAACACTACACTATAATTAAATAAATTAACTAAATTAACAACATATAAATAAATAAAATTAAATTAGTTAAAGTACAAAAAAAACACTAAATTGCAGAAAATAATAAACAAATTACAAAATATTTAAACTAATTACACCTAATCTAATAGCCCCATCAAAATAAAAAAGCCCCCCCCAAATAAAAAAATCCCTAGCCTAAACTAAACTATCAATAGCCCTTAAAAGGGCCTTTTGTGTGGCATTGCCCAAAAGTAATCAGCTCTTTTACCTGTAAAAAAAAATACAAACAACCCCCCCAACAGTAAAACCCACCACCCACACAACCAACCCCCCGAATAAAATACTATCTAAAAAAAAACAAGCTCCCCATTGCCCTGAAAAGGGCATTTGGATGGGCATTGCCCTTAAAAGGGCAGTTAGCTCTTTTGCGGCCCAAACCCTAATCTAAAAAAATAAAACCCACCCAATACACCCTTAAAAAAAACTAACACTAACCCCCTGAAGATCGACTTACAGTTCTGAAGACCGGACATCCATCCTCAAGGAAGCGGCAGAAGTCTTCCTCCAACCGGATGACGTCACTTAAAGGAACCGTCATTCAGTAAGAAGACTCAGGATGGAGAGGATGCTCCGTGTCGGATGTCTTGAAGATGGAGCCGCTCCGCGTCGGATGGATGAAGATAGAAGATGCCGTCTGGATGAAGACTTCTGCCCGTCTGGAGGACCACTTCGTCCGGCTTGGATGAAGACTTCTCCCGGACTTCGTTGAGGACTTCGGCCCGGTTGGATGAAGACTTCTGCCACTTCCTTGTGGATGGATGTCCGGTCTTCAGAACTGTAAGTCGATCTTCAGGGGGTTAGTGTTAGGATTTTTTAAGGGTGTATTGGGTGGGTTTTATTTTTAGGTTAGGGTTTGGGCCGCAAAAGAGCTAACTGCCCTTTTAATGGCAATGCCCATCCAAATGCCCTTTTCAGGGCAATGGGGAGCTTAGGTTTAGATAGTATTTTATTTGGGGGGGTTGGTTTTGTGGGTGATGGATTTTACTGTTGGGGGTTGTTTGTATTTTTTTTTACAGGTAAAAGAGCTGATTACTTTGGGGCAATGCCCCGCAAAAGGCCCTTTTAAGGGCTATTGGTAGTTTAGTTTAGGGTTTTTTTATTTTGGGGGGCTTTTTTATTTTGATAGGGCTATTAGATTAGGTGTAATTAGTTTAAATATCTTGTAATTTGTTTATTATTTTCTGTAATTTAGTTTTTTTTTTGGTTTTTGTACTTTATCTAATTTAATTTAATTTATTTAATTGTTATTAATTTAGTTAATTTATTTAATTATAGTATAGTGTTAGGTGTTATTGTAACTTAGGTTAGGTTTTATTTTACAGGTACTTTTGTTTTATTTTAGCTAGGTAGTTATTAAATAGTTAATAACTATTTAATAACTATTCTACCTAGTTAAAATAAATACAAACTTGCCTGTAAAATAAAAATAAACCCTAAAATAGCTACAATGTAACCATTAGTTATATTGTAGCTAGCTTAGGGTTTATTTTATAGGTAAGTATTTAGTTTTAAATAGGAATAATTTAGTTAATGATAGGAATTTTTTGTTAGATTTATTTTAATTACATTTAAGTTAGGGGGTGTTAGGGTTAGACGTAGGTTTAGGGGTTAATACATTTAGTATAGTGGCGGCGACGTTGGGGGCGACAGATTAGGGGTTAATAAATGTAGGTAGGTGGCAGCGATGTTAGGGACCGCAGATTAGGGTTTAATAATATTTAACTAATGTTTGCGAGGCAGGAGTGCGGCGGTTTTGGGGTTAATATGTTTATTATAGTGGCGCCGACATTGGGGGCAGCAGATTAGGGGTTAATAAGTGTAGGTAGGTTGCGGCGACATTGGGGGCGGCAGATTAGGGATTAATAAATATAATGTAGGTGTCGGCGATGTTGGGGGCAGCAAATTAGGGGTTCATACTTATAATATAGGTGGCGGCGGTGTCCGGAGCGGCAGATTAGGGGTTAATAAATATAATGTAGGTGGTGACGATGTCAGGGGATGGCAGATTAGGGGTTAATAAGTGTAAGGTTAGGGGTGTTTAGACTCGGGGTTCATGTTAGGGTGTTAGGTGTAGACATACATTTTATTTCCCCATAGGAATCAATGGGGCTGCATTACAGAGTTTTACCCTGCTTTTTGGCAGGTGTTAGACTTTTTCTTAGCCGGCTCTCCCCGTTGATTCATATGGGGAAATCGTGCAAGAGCACGTACAACCAGCTCACCGCTGACTTAAGCAGCACTGGTATTGGAGTGCGGTAATGAGCAAAATTTTGCTCAACGCTCACTTCTTGTCTTTTAACGCCGGGTTTATAAAAACCCGTAATACCAGCGCTGTAGGTAAGTGAGCGGTGAGAGAAAACTGCTCATTAGCACCGCATAGCCTCTAACGCACAACTCGTAATCTAGCCGATTAAAAATTATCTTTTTTTTATTTTAATCACTGAAGTGGTGTTTAAAAATTATCCTCTGAGGAAGAAGGTATCTTAATGAAGTGCATTAGGACATTTGCAGTACTTGTCTTTTATTCAAAAACCTCATGCCAGATGTATGGTGATTTAGGGAACATGTCAACTAAATATTATTACAAACGTTCAATATATAGACTATTTTAAGGATTTAAACATTTTTAAAGATAAAGGGGCCAAATTATCAAGCTCCGAATGGAGCTTGATGCCCCTTTTTCCACGCAAGTCTTCAGGCTTGCTGCAAACAGCAGTTAAATAGCAGCGGTCTAAAGACAGCTGCCCCATAACTGGTCCACCTGCTCTGAAGCGACGAACATCAATTCGCCAGATCTATACGATCTGGCTAATTGACACCCCTGCTAGCCGCCGATTGGCCCCGAACCTGCAGGGGGTGGCATTGCACAAGCAGTTCACAAGAACTGCTTGTGCAATGATAAATGCCGACAGCGTATGCTGTTGGCATTTATCAATGTGTGGCAGACATGATGCACTACATCGTATCATGTCCGTCTGCACTTAAATAAATCGGCCCCATAGACTCTTTTAAAAATAATCTCAAAGTTAAATTCATCACATCAAATTGAGGATAGCACTCAAGAGAAACTGATTAACCACAGTGACTGCAGACTCTTTGATATATGGACATGTTACTCTATGGCTTACAGTAGGATTTAATTAACGGTATTCTGTACTATATTAAAAACAAATCTTAACTGTTATTGCTCTCTAACCCCTATATGAGCTAGAATGGTTAGAAAGCCTATAATTTCCAAAAAGGCACACAACAACACATACATCCTACTACTATAGATGGATTAATTGGATACCATGCACATAACTTACATCATTCTAATTGAGATAGACATTTGTGAGAAAAACTCAATGCATATTGCATGATGCTAATTAAAGGGTTATAAAAGGTTACGATTGAAATGTGCTTGGATGCATTTCAATTTTAAATAGAAGCATTTTTGCAAAATACTTCCATTAGTAGTTCCATTAGTAGCAATGCTTCTAGTAAATGTTATTACTATTTTTCAGTGGCACATGCACATATGCTTTGAGGGCATGTGCACAGTATTCAAGCTCAGAGAGCTGACAGTGATGCTTATTGCATCTGTGAAGAATTACTTTGTGCCATGCAAACCACTGTTGATTCTCTGAGAAGGTGTGGTGATTGAATACTGGTGCACGTGCGCTCACAGCATATGAGCATAAAAAAAAAAAAGTTATACATTTAGTAGAAGCATTTTTGCTAATGGAAGTATAATTAAAAATGAAATGTGCCTATGCATATTTAAGTTTGTACCTTGCCTTTTCTTTAAGATTGTTTTCACTAGATTGTACAGATGCAATCACAAAAGAAAAAATACATTCTATCCAGATTTTGCCTACAAGTTCTTTATGGTGTGAAACATAGAAGCGTTAAGGACTTTCTTTCATATCATGATAATGTATCTAGTGCTTAGAATTTTTTGACAATATAGAAATAAATTATAATAGTATTATGTGTTGCTCAATTTACAGATTCCCATTTAGATTTAGATATAGATTGTTTGGGTTAAGAAATGTAAACAATTATAGATTATAGAAGAATAATATAAAGATAGGTGCGGCTTGTTTTTCTGTAAGTTTAATGTCTCATTCAGTGATATCATTTATCAATACCAGATAACTAAAAAAAAGACAAATCAATGTTTTTCAAATTTGCAGCAATTTCAGCCTCTATGGGTACAAACAAAACTGTCAAATTTCAAACAAATTTGTTCAAACATTCCAAAGTTACTTACAGATGAATTGAAGATTCAGCACTGAACTGTCCAGATAATTTAAACTACCATTCAGATATCCTTTTTTTTCACACACATATAAACATACATACATATTAGCACACACACACTATACACACACACATATATATATATATATATATATATATATATATATATATATATATATATATATATATATTTATATATACATATATATATATATCTATATATCTATATATATATATATATATATATATATATATGAAACTTCACTATTTTTATGTATATAATGATAGAAAGATAGATAGATAGATATAGATGATATATAGATAGATAGATAGATAGATAGATAGATAGAGGTGTGTGTGTTTATATATATATATATATATATATATATATATATATATATACAAGATGAAGGAAGGCACTCACTGGTCTTTTCATCAAATCTTTATTAAGCATGACGTTTCGGGGGGGGACTCTCCTTCCTCAGGCAAGTACAAACCAAAAGTGACTGAAAATATAAAGCCAAACAAGCCCCTCCCAGTGAAAATTGTGCCAAAACTGGTTGCTATAGTGATCCTCAACAACATTGTAATCATGTGACCAGCATAAATAATGCAAGTGTTAACAACTGCTCATCTTACAGACAGTATATTTTAACCACATTTGAAAGAAACATATAGTGAATAAAACATGTCAGGTATAATAATAAGTATATCATACTGGTGTAGTGAAAGTGTAAGGAGAGTGTAAATAGAGCACAAATTATCATACTCTCAAAATATCTCCCATCTGTGTAATAAATACCTGTGTGTCCCCTAACACATGTGTTAAATCTATGTGTATAGTGTAATGGTGACATTAAAATATTGTGCACAGTAAATAGTGTGTATATGCACACTGACAGCCCCCTGGACAACATGAATATAGAAACTCTGTTGATAACCTAATCATAAAGCATCTTTATCAAATGAAAATAAACAGAATTGCAAGAACATTCATAGTTACTCATAGCAGGTTTGAACGATGCTGCTAATGTGTACAGTCTAAGGCCCAAACAAAGACCGAGGGGATACTGAACTAAACATAGCGTATTGCTAACTAACTACCTCTATGTGTCAACATATACAGCAGATCTCCAACAACCCACATACTAATAATTATAATTATATTGCATAACCTATGTACCTGCGCAAACATCGTGGCCGCAAGCAGAAATCTAAGATATACACACCCGGCTCCGTGTGATGACGTCATCCGCCGACAAGCTAGACTAAGTACCAGGTTGCCATAGTGACACTGTAAACTACTGAAAATGGAAATCGGAGGTAAAGCTACCCCAACGACTGTAGATATCTCACGAGTATAGGCTAATACTATTCAACTAATAAATGATAAATGATAAATGTGAGACCATTGCATGTGGCATTGTTGAGAACAGACTAGTATATATAATGAATTAAGCCAGAGCGGATCAAATAGGCACATATTGTCAATACAGCTGATTGTGTTCATGTGGCCCAATGTTAAATACATAGATAAAGCCACTGAAATTTCAGAAGAGAACAATCACTGTAACTAACTAGAGAGGACAACAAAATAAATAATAAACAAATAATATAAAACAGAAACATAACAATCAAGAAATATTGAAGTAAAACGAACCAAATAAAAATCAAATAAAAATCAAATAAAAATAATAATAATACTAAAAAAATAATAAAAATAAAAATAATAATAATAATGAAAATAATAATAAAATGATAATGCATATAAATAAAATAACTGTAAAAATAGACATAAAAATAAATTAAATAAAATAAAAATAATAATGATAAATAAATATGAAAATGAAATACACTAAACAATAAGATAAAATAAAGAAAAGAAAAAGTAAAAGAAAAAGGAAAAGAGAGAAAGAGAACGAAAGAGAAAAGAAAAAGAAAGGAGAAGAAGAAAAAAGAAAAAGAACCGCCCCCTCAGAACTAAGAAGCAGATAGGAAAAATGAAAAAAGAGACGAGCAAAAAGAAAGAGACGAGCAAAAAGAAAAACACCTGCATAGAAAAAAGAGAACAGTGAACAAAGCAGAGGAGAGAAAAGAATAAGGGGCCAAGTAAATAGAAGAATAGATCATCAACTCTCATAGGTCAAGCTCTGTAGATAGGGGGTTCATCTGCCTCAGGAACCATTCGATCAGGCTTCTTCACAGTCGTCCAATTGAATTCAATGCCAATACAAGTTCACATTCAGTCCCTTCGGACGTATGGTGTTCAGTCTGAAAATCCACTTGGATTCCAATTGTAGTAATTTATTGTCCCTGTCCCAACCCGAGGGAATGGGAACATGATCTATGATCTTAAACCTTAAGTCCTGTACACTATGTCCACTGATAGCGAAATGATGTGCAATCGGTTGTTCACTTCCGTGATTTTTGACAGCTGCCCTAATGGCTGATCGGTGGTTGGCCATGCGGCTACGGATGTCATCTACTGTTTTCCCCACGTAGAATAGACCACATGGACAGTTGATTAAGTAGACCACGTAGGTTGTGGTACAGGTGAGGTAATGTTGAATCTTAAAGGTTAAATTCGTATTGGGGTGGCAGAATGTGGCCCCAGGGATCATCGCATGGCAGGTAGTGCAACCACTACAGCGGTAGCATCCCTTCTTATTTGAGGATAACCAGGTTTTTCTATCATAACAGTGTTTTGGGTCCGTTATCACCAATTGGTCCCTCAAATTCCGGTTTTTCTTGAACCCCACTCTTGGACTCCCCCATTCACCAAATGGAAGACCAGTATCATCCTTGATAATGTGCCAGTGGGTCCTTAGACACTGTCCTATGTTCTTTGTATCCGGGCAGTGTCTGGTTACAAATGTCATCCTTTGAGTGTCATCCCTTGTGGGTGCCTTGTTAGGACCCTCCTGTTCCCTCATGCATTCAAGGAGATAATCCCATTTATAACCCCTTGCCAGAAATTTCTTTGCCATATCTTGAAGCTGTGTTTTCATAACCTCAGTGTTGCTGTTATTTCTGTTTACTCTTGACATCTGGCCCCGGGGTATGGCCTTTAGTAAGGATGAAGGATGGCAGCTGTGTGCATGTAATAATGAATTCCTATCTGTAGGTTTCTGATACAGTGTTGTTCCTACAGTCATGCCATCTCGAAAGATACATAGATCCAGAAACTCCACCTTTTCTTCACTGCAACACATTTTAAACTGGATGGGATGATTCAATCCATTTAAATGGTCAAACCATTCTTGTAAGGATTCCTTTGTGCCGCCCCAAATGATGAACAGGTCATCTATGTAGCGCTGGTATACGATGACTTCCTCCATCTGGAACACCCTCATGATCTCTTCTTCTTAGTGTTCCATATAAAGATTTGCGAATGAAGGGGCAACATTCGAACCCATGGCAATTCCCTTTATTTGGCAATAATACAAATTTTCAAACTTGAAATAGTTCAGCCTGGGGCTTAACTCAAGAATCTGAAGTAGGTAGTGTGCTGGTGGTCCCACATATGGGTATCTGCTCAAGGTTCTTGCTACCATTCTGATTCCCTCTTGTTGAGGTATAACCGTATAAAGGCTGTTGACATCTGCCGTTGCCCAAATCCACTTCTCTTCCATCCTTAAACCCTTTAATTTGTCAATGAGATCCAAAGAGTACCTGACATACGATTTCATATTTTTGACAAATGGTTGTAAGAAGAAATCAACCAATTGGGATAGTGGTGATGTAATTGAACCCCGGGCCGAGACAATTGGTCTCCCTGGTGGATGTGATAAGTTCTTGTGCACTTTCGGCAGGGTGTATAGTATGGGACAGATAGGAAACCCTCCAATTTTTTCATCTATTTAACCTTGCATTACACCTTCTTTGACCAAGGTTTCAATTTCTTTCTGAAACTCCTTGGTTGGGTTTCTTTCTAGTGGTTTATAAGTCATAGTATCGCTCAGTTGCCCCTTGATCTCTGATTGGTAATATGAATAATTCATAATTACCGTCGCACCCCCTTTATCCGCTGGGTGGATGATGATCTTGGGGTCTGTGGCCAATGTCTTAATTGAGCCAAATTCTTCCTTAGTCAAGTTGTTCCGAAATCTTGGTTTTGGTTTCCCAGCGATGTCAGTGTTAACCAACCGGGAGTATATTTTAATGCTGGGATTGTAGCTGGTCGGATCAAATTTGCTGACTTTGCGAAAAGGAATACCCATTTCTGGGTTCAAACTATTACTGAAGTATTCATTAAGTCTTAATGACCGCTGAAATTTTTGTTGGTCAATCCACAAATCAAACGGGTCACTAGTTTTAGTGGGTACAAAGTTAAGTCCTTTATTCAGAAATTGAATTTCAGATTCAGTCAGAACCCGATCACTGATATTAATAATTAGATTGTTGCTTGTTAGTGTCTCTGTAGATGTTGGTGGGGGAATGGTGGTCTGCCTCTGACCACCTCTTCTTGGATGTGGCCTCCTCTTCCCCTGATGGCAGATCGAGTGGTTACCCCTAAAAAAGGCTGCTGTTGTTGTCGGTTGTCTCTATACGGCCTTGTGTTCTCTCTATATGGTGGTGTGTGCCCCTGTGAAGACTGTGGGGTGTCGGAGTCTGTACCCGAACTAGTATATTGTCTGAATCTCCTCTGCCTTCTGGGGCGGTAACCTCTATTCTCTCCGTCACCAATTGTCAACCACCTATAAACACTTTTCTCTTTATGATCTTCTGTCACTGATATGAACTTCCTATTCTTAAAGGAAATCAGAGCCTCTTTGTACTCCTTCAGTTGTGTTTGTAGTTGACTTAGCCAATCTGAGCTGGTATCATTTATCAATTTCTGTGTGTTGGTATTCTCATACTCTAATACGTCTTGCTTGATTTTATCCAGTTGGGTTCTCACCTCCTCTGTTACTAGAAGGATGAGGTCTAGGGAGCACTTATTTAAAATAGCGCACCACCTCCTGCAAAATCCTGTACTGGTTCTCCCAATGGTTGGAATATTTTTTTATACGGAATCCCCGTGGTATTAACTTCTTCCGGTAATAATCTGACAAGTAACTACCATGCAGTTTTAAATCAATTTATTTCTTCTTTAATTTCAAAAGTGTCAGAAAAATTGAACTAGAGTCAGTACTGGGTTGTATATCTTCCTCCTGTTCAAATAATATGCGTGCAGCATCAGTATCTGTAAAGGATAAGGTCTGTGTAACCTCAATGCCAGTGTCTGTATCCATCAGGCTGTATCACAGTGCAAAGTGCCATGAAAAATAGTGAACCAATAAAATGGTAAAGTAACCACAAACAAATTTCGTATACAAAAATAGGAGAACTGTTGAGGAGAACCTCACTGAGAGAGGCAATCTAAAACTTGTGGGTGCTGCAATAGTTGATAAATCCTGGCACTAGGATTTTGAAAGTGCTCTCTATCTACATATATATATATATATATATATATATATATATATATATATATATATATATACAAACACAGACACCTCTATCTACCTATCTATCATCTATCTATCTATATTTCTATCATTCTATACATAAAAATAGTGAAGTTTCAGATTAATAACATCCCCTCTTTTGAAGAACAGCGCTTTAGGCCCAAATGAGTTTTAAATTAGTAAGAATAATACTTCAAATATTTTTGCTAAAAATAAATTCAGTGTGACTAATCCTTGCATTGGGGATGCCTAATCATAACATCCCAAATGCACATTATCTCCCTCTTTCTACTTCTGCACCAATAATATGTAGCATAGTATGGTAATAGCATCTTTGGAATCATTTGACTAAATCTGATTGATATAAAATATATAAGCCAAATACAATCAGTGAATATTTAAAAAAATAATATAATTAAAATGAAAAAAAAAAAAAAGAAAATGTGAAAATAAAGATACATAAAGACTTTTTGTGCACAAAAAGTCCTTATGTAAATAAAGATAAAGAAACCTTTAAATACTTCTGATGTAAGCAGAAAACTTCCAAAAATTCATGATGAATTTGTGTATCAAATAGCTGTGTAAGTTGCTTGTAGTTAACCTTCTGAGGACTGAACCCTGGTCTCCAGAATCCAAGCCTGTAGACTTTTTTGCTTGAAGCAGTCTAGCCATATGTATGCCCCTTTCCTGGTAATGTCAAATTATTTGATACAACTGGATTGTTATAATAATCATAATGGCATTAAGATGCCAATACTCATTTTGAGCAGCCTTTCTTTGAGTATCACCTGCTCACAAATTTGCAACAATGCTCAACCGTTTATCATAGCCTACTCACTGTTTATTCTAGTTGAGTATATTAATGTTCTATATTATTATTGTTATAAAATAAAGACACGCATTTTACATACTTTTCATTATATATGAGTGTATAGTTTTCAAGAAGTAATTTCATAAGTAATTTATGTTAAACATTTGTTATAAATCATCATTTTTACTAAATACAAAACACGTTAGAGTGTTGTTGTAATCAATATATATGGCTTTCTTTCTAACACCACTTTAACCTAAAATAGGAAAGAACTCATTTCACTTGTAAAATGGATGTCTCTTTTATTTAATTGCTATTTGCAGAGTTCCAAGAGGCTGCCTAAATGGATAAATTGCATAGTCCATCTTTTGGACCATCCTAAAGTGTTCTATATCAACAAAAATTACTATCATACATAGTTCAATGCATCTCTGTGTCATTAACGATTATTTTTTATGTCCACATCAAAGATTTATTGCTGATTCCCAGCATATTTTCATTAAAATTTAATACTGATTTTTCATTCAATAAGCATTTTTATTTACTAGTAGTTTCCCATGGGTTATTATTTAGACTCTCTTGTATTTTAAATTATCTTTAAATTATCTTGTCTTCAGCTTTATTGCTAAGCAGCATATTTTATTAACATAGATTAACACAAATGTTTTCTTAGGGAAATTATATACTTCATATTCAAGCATAACACAAGCTTATAAACAGTATGTAAATTTCATTTAAATCAGTCAAAATTATACAGCCACTCTCCAACATACTAAAAATGCAAAATGCCTAATACAGATATATAATAATAATATAAATAATAATAATAATAATAATAATAATAATAAAATATTATTATTATTATTGTTATTATTATTATTATTTTACACACAAACACAATTCCTTCCCTGGTAGAAATAAAAGTATGCCCTGTTGACAGGCTAAACCTGTAATTAAACTAAGATATGTATACAGGAAACTGAGATTCATATATGCATGCAGTATTCTGAAAATTCTAATTATTAACAGAGACCATTGAAGTAGCACGTTTATAAAGCCTTTCCTTATAAATAGTTTCATGGTAAACCTCTGACTACATTACCCTGCCCCCCGCCCCATCATCAGAATCCCTGAATACCTAAATCCCAAAAATAAGAAACAAAAATACACTCAGAACACATATGATCCCGCTATTTCTTGATCCCACCCCTCCTGGGTGGCTTTTTTATATTTAGAAATAATATTTTTAACATAAGTTTAAAGTGTTTTGACCTAAATCTCAAACAAGGAACAAAAATTGAAATGCTATTAAAGAACAATTTTTAGTGACAGCGTTCTATTTGTGTGTCACTGAGTGATAACAGCCCTTTACAGCTGGTCTCACTAAGTAACCAATAGGGATGGGCGAATGTGCAAATTTTCGAATTTCAAATGTAGAACGAATGTTATTACCGAAATTCGAATTCTAAATTCGAATGTCGATAAGAACGAATATTCTTAAAAATTCGAAAATCGAATGTTATTTAGAGTTTTCGAATGTCACTTTCGAATTCGAATGTTTATAATGATATTGAATGTCTACATTTGAAATTCGAATTTTTCGAATTCGAATATAAATTCGAATTTTTCGAATTCGAATATAAATTCGAATTTTTCGAATTCGAATATAAATTCGAATTTTTCGAATTCGAATATAAATTCGAATTTTTCGAATATAAATTCGAATTTTTCGAATTTGAATATTGCATAATTCGAATATTACATTTAAAAGCATTAGAAATACTATTACAATCTAAATTCGAAA
The DNA here is from genome assembly GCF_027579735.1 of Bombina bombina. NCBI lineage: Eukaryota > Metazoa > Chordata > Amphibia > Anura > Bombinatoridae > Bombina > Bombina bombina. Next base: position 790,232,241 of record NC_069503.1, on the reverse strand, counting down.
TTTTCGAATTCGAATACACGTATTGCATAATTCGAATATTACATTTAAAGAAAACGCATTAGAAATACTATTACAATCTAAATTCGAATTTTTCGAATTCGAATGCACGTATTGCATAATTCGAATATTACATTTAAAGAAAAAGCATTAGAAATACTATTACAATCTAAATTCGAATTTTTCGAATTCGAATATTGCATAATTCGAATATTATATTTAAAGAAAAAGCATTAGAAATACTATTACAATCTAAATTCGAATTTTTCGAATTCGAATACACGTATTGCATAATTCGAATATTACATTTAAAGAAAAAGCATTATAATTACTATTACAATCTAAATTCGAATTTTTCGAATTCGAATACACGTGTTGCATAATTCGAATATTACATTTAAAGAAAAAGCATTAGAAATACTATTACAATCTAAATTCGAATTTTTTGAATTCGAATACACGTATTGCATAATTCGAATATTACATTTAAAGAAAAAGCATTAGAAATACTATTACAATCTAAATTCAAATTTTTCGAATTCGAATATTGCATAATTCTAATATTACATTTAAAGAAAAAGCATTAGAAATACTATTACAATCTAAATTCGAATTTTTCGAATTCGAATACACGTATTGCATAATTTGAATATTACATTCAAAGAAAAAGCATTAGAAATACTATTACAATCTAAATTCGAATTTTTCGAATTCGAATATTGCATAATTCGAATATTACATTTAAAGAAAAAGCATTAGAAATACTATTACAATCTAAATTCGAATTTTTCGAATTCGAATATTGCATAATTCAAATATTACATTTAAAGAAAAAGCATTAGAAATACTACTACAATCTAAATTCGAATTTTTCGAATTCGAATATTTTCGAATGTAATCGTAAAATTTGAAACCGAACATTCGAAAATCGAATGTTAGAATGTTATGTAAACATTCGAAATTCGATTCGAACGAACGAATGTGTTAAAATTCGTGCCGTTTTTCGAATGTTGCGAAACATTCGCCCATCCCTAGTAACCAACAGACAGGGGAATATGTTCTCCTTGGTTTAACAAATCTCCAAATCTTTTATTTAGCAGTTTAACTTAAAATCATTGTTATCTGTTTTTTAGTGTAGGTGACTGACCCTCTATTGTTTTAAATCTGAGCAAAAATTGTAGGTAGTGAGAGGTTCAGGCACAGAAAGATGTCCCAGTGTCTAGGGCATCACCAAAAAGAAACATACCCCTAAAAGCCTATTCTAGCTGAACTTGTTAGCTCTTCTAACAATATAGAAACAACAAATCACACTATTATTAATCATAACTGTTCGAGGATCCTGCCAAGCACGTAAGTAGCCACAGAACACCAAAGAGATCTCCTAAATACAAATAAATCTCCTAAATAAAAAAAAAATCATAGTCCTTTAAATTCTAGCAAATCTAACCTACTATACCAGTAATATAGACTCTAAGAAACAATTTCTCTGTTGAAGGCAGATCTATTGGAGTAGTAGTATATTAGATATAGTTTTGGGAAATATATATATATATATATACATTATCCTTCCATTAGCAATATATTATTTAGAGTCTTATTGTATACATAACTGCAACTAAGTAAAGAATAAGAAAAATAATTAAAATGTAATTACAGAATATATATATATATATATATATATATATATATATATATATATATATATACATATATATATACACATATATATATATTAAATGTAATATTTTAAATAACTTATAACAAAAAAGGTGTTTTATGTTTTTAAATAAGCATGAATACAACAAAATACCAGGTACTATTAGCAACTGTTGGGATATCCATATGTGTTTTAAGGAACACAATAAATGCTTATAGGTCATGTAGGGCCACTCTCTACTTTTCTTATTAACACAGAAAGTAAATACAATATTATAAATACAGATAGAAAATTGCAATTTTTCTTCAAAGCACTGTTGAAGGCACTACGGGAAAAAAAAACACCTTGCTGGAGCACAGGAGTAAGCATTTACAGCATTTTTGCTATGTTTGGTATTCTAACTCATTTGACTTTTGATGCTGTGCTTTTCCCCTTCCTGCCTGGCGTTCAGTTAGTGTGACAGCAAGGCACAGTACAATCCTGCTTTGCCTTCCCCTCTACAGTGCACATTCACAGAGAGAGAGCACACCATATGCAGGGCAAAACAAAAGCCACAAACAACAGACAGGTGGCACAGAGCTTACTATGGACTCTGATCGGATCTGAGTTCTGATTTTAGAATGGAGTTTAGAAGCTGCAGTGCCAGGAGACTTACAATATGTGCTGCTTTGAATTATTACTTTAACCCATCATTATGGGGTTACTAAAACTGTCAAGACATATTCTGGGCCTGTTTATGAGTGAAATGATAATTGTGCAAGAAGAAAGCTTTTTGTGCTCGCTGGGTTGAAAGTAAACAGTTTTCGCTCTTGCGCTAACCTAAAGAGTGCAAAAAGGTGAACTTACAATAACGTGTGCTCAATCAAGTATTCCCTCATAGAAGTCAGTGGAGAAAAAAAAGTGGGGGAAAAAACCTAACACTCTACTTGCGCGCAAAACCGATGTGCGCTAACTCGACATGAAAATATGAATATTTCACATAGCAGAATATGTTCTATTTATTAAAAAATTTATATTCCTACATAAATCTGATGGTATTTTGGTACAGTATTTATCTATAGCTATATATCTATATATTATTATATATAGGTTTAGATATATACAGATACTATATATATATATATATATATATATATATGAATCTCAATTAATACTTAGAACATATTCTGCTATGTGAAGAACATTGGAATGTCAAATATTTTTAGTAAATACATAGTTAAAAAACATTATTAAAAATATTGCATAGATGTATCTTCATGTTTTCATCTACTTAACTGCAAAGCGCCCAAAGTGTACTTATGTATATATATGTCTGTAATTACATATATAAACATATAAATACATAATACTTATGTACACATATATAGACAGACACACACATACATTTATATATATATATCTTTAGAAATGTATATGTATGTATCTAAATTTGCACTTTGTCTGCCTTTTTTTCTAACACCTGAGATCTCATATCTTTGAGCCCTTATAACATTTTTGTGCAATATATATATATATTTCAATAATTTTTATTAGATGGTGTTTTTATGAGTTTAAGTGTAAGTGTACTTTGTAATGTGTTTTGTGACACTTTTTTGTTTAGTGAAAAAGCTCTGATGACGCCCTAACCTGACAAGTATTAACTTGAATTGTGCTCAAGCAATTGCAGTTACTTTCAACTTGTAATTCGAGCAATAAACCCTATGCGGGCAAACACCCGCTATATACCCCTTATTGCGTGGGCACAAACGTTTTCTCTCCACTCGTAATCTGGTTCTTTATGTTTATCTAATGGGTTACTAAGTCACTATAAATGTAGGTGCAATTTTTTTCCCATTAACATTTAATATAGAAGATCTGTATAGACATTTTTATGTTAGCAGATTTAGGTTAGGAGTCTCAGGAATGGAAAGTTCCCTTGAAAAGTGGATGTTATTGATATGTGATACTTTCAATTGAAGAGACAGAATATTTGGGGATCTCATTAATGATATATGTTGAGGTAAATAATACTATACAACATGGTGAGTGCAGTTGATGAAAGCAGCACCCAGGATGATGAAAATTAAATGGAATAACTCTTAGAATTGAGGAATTAATGATGCAGTTGGTGTCAGTTGACTGCAGAGGGTGGTTAATTGTGGTGAGGTTTAGGCCATCTGATTAGACAGTGTCATTATAGAGGATTATGCAGTGAGGAAACTAAATTTTACTGCCCCATTTCTTTATAACAGTGTTTGGATTTCTTTATATGACTTGAAAATCAGCTAATGCTTGGTGGATTTCTGTTGTCTGCTAAACAAAAACAGGTTTTGCAGAGCTAATTATTAGGTTTTATGAGAAATACTTTGAGCATGTTTGAAGTCTCTGTTAACATGTTACATATGTTTTTTTTACATCAGGTCTCATCAACCTGACTTGCAATTGCTATACTTTAGATGTCTTGAAAATCAAGACAATCATACTAAACCATTTTATACAAAACCATATAGACAATCTAGTAATTCATTTATGCTAATTTGCACTGTCCTATGACTTTTTATCTGTATCAAACAGAAAGTTTGTTGGCTGTACTAGGTCCAGTTATGTTAAAATTTGCATTCCCCTGTCAGAAGCTGATTTATTTTAAACATCTAAGTTATCATCGGTAGCTGACACCTCATAGTGAGTTCAAGGTTCAGTCTCTTTGCATTCTTTGAGTAAAGACAGTGCAAAGTCTGTGGATTGCTTCCTTACAGAACGAGATCATTATCTTATCTAGACCACTGTTCTAATGTTTGAATTTATTTTTAATCAAAAATTTCCACAAGCACTGTTTTTTGATAAGTTTTTTATAAGTTCAACTTTGAAGCAAATCACTCCTTTGATTCTGGTTAAAAAAATGTATACTTTCTCATGCTGTGCAACAAGACGTTTTAGCTGCTAATATAATTTATACAACAGATTACACCTAAATTATATTATGAGATTCAGACTGTTGAGCAGATGTGTGATTACTTGAAAGACTCAATACATTTAGTTATATTATGCAGTGTTCTAATTGCCGTGCAAATCACTAATACTTTTGTGTTTAGGAAAAAAAAATATATAATTTTGTCCATGCTCCTTATCCTGTTTGTCTGTTTTTTCACCAAAATTATCATCACTTAAAAATAGATTTCAATTAAGTTAAAAAAAAGCTTGTTTCTAGTCATGGTCAGTGTCTGCAGAGGAGGGACAGTTCTCTAAGAAGTTTTTAGTCTCTCTCACCATGCTATGCATATCATAAAAGTCTAGAGTGGGCTAAATTTCTCTAACTTATAATGAATAGTCAGTTGGATAGTCAGTCCTCCTTCTGTGGATCAGTTAGACTTTCCATGGATTCTTACTAATTTCTTTAAGATTTATATGCTGTTAGACATCTAAATATATTGTTTGAATATAGTGAATGTGCTCTGTTCCCCTCTTGTGCGGTATTACTCTTATCAGTGTCTGTTCTCGCAGTAACTCTGCTCTTTTTACCATTGTGTAGTCCCCTCATTTGATAACTTTACTTATATTATTTTGCTGAATACCGATGTAATTTTGCTCACTCTGCAACCTAACCACATATAGCTCAGTATATGTTCAGTCATTTGTCCTCCTGGGAAAAAAGGGGTGAATGTGGGCAGCTGCTATTTAGCAGAAAGCATATATCTCTGTTAATATGACATTACTTCTATGTTCTTTATCAATCCTTCCTTTGCATTTCTACTTATAGAAGGTCTATGAGTGGACTTCATATTAATGTACATATTTAGGAGTCTCCTCCTTACACTTCTTAAAATCTTAAAATTTGAGGTTAATTGATTACATTATACAAGTGGCGTGTTAAATTTATTGCATGCGTCATATAGGAATATCGTTAATTTGCGTGTATATAACAAGCTGAACGTAAATGTGTCTGCTTGAGCACAATCAAATTTAACGAGCATCTGGTTAGCGTAACGGAAGTTAAGGGTTAGGGCTAAAATAAAAGTTGCAGCAAACACAACATAAATACATTAAAATAAGCAGTTGCAGTCATATATACACTATCTGATAAAAATAGTTATAGAAATATAAATGCAAATTATTTATGAGGTTTCAAAAGCATATAGTATATAGCCATGTATTTGACTGCAAAGGGCTATAATATATATATATATATATATATATATATATATATATATATATATATATATATATATTAACAAAAGACTATAAGATAAGAAATGGAGCATACAAATCAATGTGCCATATAAAAGATAGGGAATCAATCACTCTTTTATAAATAATCCAACAAATTTATTATCCTAATAATGGAGCTGCATCTCTAATCCATATGACGCTTATAATCAAAACATCACATATATATACCATCACGTGACAGAATTCTCTACCCTGAAGGTGTGCACACCTTACAAACTTAGCATGAAATATGCATATCATTTAGAAATACTCCACACCCACTACACCTTACTGCACACGGTACCCAAGAATATACAAGGGGTACTACCGGGCAGACAAAATCGTGTGATCTAAGTGTGGTGGAATATTAATAATTGACAGATAGCACTGAATGAATGATAGCTTTGTCAGCCACACTTCATAAACAAGTATACAATAACATGCATGTAATTATACATACCATTCAGAAGTACTCCACACATACTACACCCTTACTGCACACGGTACCCAAGAACATGCAAGGGATGCTACCGGGCAGAGTCAATCTTGGGATCTAAGTGTGGTCGAATACTAATAATTGACAAGTAACAATGAATGATTAAATAGCTATATCAGCCACATTTAATAAAACGATGTTCACTAGCAAGCATGTAATATTACAAACAGACAGGAATAACAGCGGTTCTCAAACAGCTTCTCTGTTTAATGCAAACTAGGTCAAACCAGGCTGACCCTCCACAAATAGCGGTATTGCCAAAGTTCAGTCACTTTACAAATATGCACAATTGAAGGTGTTAATACACTTATCTGAATCCAAGACGCAAAATTGTAATCCACTGGGATCGTTAAATTCCTGCTGTAATGTTATTGAAATACTTGTTCGGTTTCACCGGCTGCTGCTATGTACGCTGTACACACCGAGACACACATGGCATGAGTAACCAGCAGCTTCACGTGTGTGAGCGATCCAATGCCTATGATCGTTTCACCCCCAACGTCAAATGAGAGACAGGGCTTCTTCAGGGCAGATGGACCTAAGCCCTGCAATTGGAGATTATATCGGCACAACACTCCTCCTACTTTTAACATCTTAAATACTAAACGAAACCGAAATATACGCTAAGAGTATACATACATTGATCCTAGTGTTTGAAAAAACACAATTTACGATTATTACTTAATCTTCAAATGTAAATAGAATTTAAGTGATATAAACAGATCATAATATTGTCATATGACGTTCACTACTCTAATCCAAGCCGTCAAAATTACACATACTGCCTTCAAATAGGAACAAAAGAACAATAGAGAGCAAGGAAGCATCAGTGAAAAAGTATTATAATGCAAAATAAAAACAGCACTATATGTGCTTGAATATTTGCATATATACATACACACTCCTCAAGGAGTGTTTTATACTTATCACATAGAATGAATTGTTAGGCAAAATCAATTGCACTTTTTACATTCACAAGATAATTCTTAAATGAAACTAGCCATATCCAATTTTTCATTTAACCCAACCGGGGAAAGCGTCCTAAGGGTGTAGATCCACTTGCACTTTTTTTGGAGGAGACATGTATTATTGTCCCCCCCTCTTCCATGCAAAATACCCTTGTCAATTCCTGTGAAGCTTAAACAGCTAGGATTGTTATTGTGTTTCTCTTGGTAATGTCTAGCTACACTGCTCGTTTGGATCTGTCCTTTTATATAATCCCTATGCTCTTTAATATGATCTTTAAAGATCTTTTTCGTTTTGCCCAGGTAAAACGCCGGGCATGAGCATTCTAAAAGGTATACTACCCCTTCTGTGTTACAGTTAAAGAAGTGATTAATGCAAAAAACTTTGTTGCAATTACCAGAGAACACTTTCATCCTTTTCATGTATTCACAGGTGACACACTTGCCCCAGGGAAAGTTACCATTGGGTATGTGTTTTTGTAACCAACCCCCTTGTTGGGTTGTCGATTTAAATTGGTTTTAACCAAGTTGTCCTTTAAATTCATGGCTCTTTTTGCTGTTAGATTGGGGTAGCTTCCTACCTCCTCTGCGATGTTTCCATCGCTAAGCAAAATAGGCCAATGTTTTTGTAGGATTGACTTAATGGATTGCCAATGGCAATTATAAGTAGTACTTAAATGTATCACTGAATCTGAATTTTTTGTCTTTTTGAACAGAAGATCATCCCTCTTGACTTGTCTCGCAGAGGTCATAGCCTTGTTTATTTTTCGCTGTGAATAGCTTCGTTCAAGAAATCTATTTTGCATCATCTTGGCATGTACATCAAATTTCTCTTTTGATGAGCAATTTCGCCGCAAACGAAGGAACTGCCCCTTTGGTATGCCCTCAATCAAATGTTGAGGATGGTGACTGCTCGCAAGTAACAAACTGTTAGTAGCGGTTACTTTTCTGTAATTCTCAGTAACCAAAGCGTTATTCACATTTCTAATTCCTAATATCTAAGAATTCAATCTCAGTGTTGCTATAATGCATATTGAGACGTATATTAGACTCATTATGATTCAAGTTATTTACAAATTTCAATAGCTCAGCACAGTCACCTTCCCATATGAGGAATACGTCGTCCACGTACCTCAGCCAAACAATAAACATGTTTCACAAACAAATCATTTTGATACACGGTGTCCATTTCCCATTTGTCTAAATGCAGGCAAGCATACGTGGGGGCACATGTAGCCCCCATGGCAGTCCCCCTCATCTGTTTATAAATTTTATTCTCAAACATGAACACATTATTGTTCAAAATGAATCTCAACAGATTGACAAATAATTCCGTGTGTTTCTGAAAATTAGTGCCTCTACTCGACAAAAATTCTTTGCAAGCCTTAATTCCAATATCATGTGGGATACTGGAATACAACCCTTCCACGTCCATAGTGACCAAAATTGAATCCTTTACCACAGGCATATCATTAATCTTTCTCAAAAAATCAGTTGTGTCTAGAACAAACAAAGGTAATGCTATCAAAAATGGACATAGAGCATGGTCAATATAATGACTAACATGTTCAACAAGACTCCCAATGCCATAAATGATGGGGCGTCCTGGAGGATTTTTTTAATTTTTGTGTACCTTGGGTATACAGTAAAAAATGGGCATCACCGGATTATCAACCATCAAATACCCAAATTCAGCACTTGTTATGGTCCCATCATTTCTGGCATCGTTGAGAATTGTGAAAAGCTGGGACTGTAAGGTAGCGATAGGGTTGTACCCAAGTTTCATATATTGATCCTTGTTAGACAACTGTCTCATCACTTCTCTACAATACATCATTTCATCCCATAGAACAACAATTCCCCCCTTGTCGGCCGATTTAAACACGACATTGGGGGCCTCTTTGAGCTCTTTCAAAGCCTTTCTTTCTTTTTTTGTTAAATTGTCATTGACAATGTCAGTAAGTGTCAACCCTTGAATGTCCTTTTCCACTAATTTAACAAATAACCAACCATCAAATACCCAAATTCAGCACTTGTTATGGTCCCATCATTTCTGGAATCATTGAGAATCTTGAAAAGCTGGGATTGTAAGGTAGAGATAGGGTTGTACCCAAGTTTCATATATTGATCCTTGTTAGACAACTGTCTCATCACTTCTCTACAATATATTATTTCATCCCATAGAACAACATTTCCCCCCTTGTCGGACGATTTAAACACGACATTGGGGGCCTCTTTGAGCTCTTTCCAAGCCTTTCTTTCTTTTTTTGTTAAATTGTCATTGACAATGTCAGTGTCAACCCTTGAATGTCCTTTTCCACTAATTTAACAAATAAATTAACAGGTGGAGAGAACGACAACTGGGGCATATATGTGGATCTTTTTTTGAAATGGGATGAGACCTTAAATGGTAACTCAATTTCTGATGCCAAAAAAGAATCATCTGAGAAGATGACTCTTGGTACAATTCATTCAAATCTTGCAATTCCTGTTTATCTTCAGTTATAATACTTTTTCACTGATGCTTCCTTGCTCTCTATTGTTCTTTTGTTCCTATTTGAAGGCAGTATGTGTAATTTTGACTGCTTGGATTAGAGTAGTGAATGCCATATGACAGTATTAAGATCTGTTTATATCGCTAAAATTCTATTTACATTTGAAGATTAAGTAATAATCGTAAATTGTGTTTTTTTCAAACACTAGGATCAATGTATGTATACTCAGCATATATTTAGGTTTTGCTTTATAGTATTATAGTATATAGTATTTAAGATGTTAAAAGTAGGAGGAGTGTTGTGCTGATATAATCTCGAATTGCAGGGCTTAGGTCCATCTGCCCTGAGGAAGCCCGTCTCTCATTTGACGTTGGGGGTGAAATGATCGTAGGCATTGGATCGCTCACACACGTGACCTACCCGGAAGTGAAGACGCTGGTTACTCATGCCATGTGTGTCTCGGTGTGTACAGCGTACATAGCAGCAGCCGGTGAAACCAAACGAGTATTTTAATAACATTACAGCAGGAATTTAATGATCCCAGTGGATTACAATTTTGCATCTTGGATTCAGATAAGTGTATTAACACCTTCAATTGTGCATATTTGGAAAGTATCTGAACTTTGGTAATACCGCTATTTGTGGAGGGTCAGCCTGGTTTGACCTAGTTTGCATTAAACGGAGAAGCTGTTTGAGAACCGCTGTTATTCCTGTCTGTTTGTAATATTACATGCATGCTAGTGAACATCGTTTTATGAAATGTGGCTGATATAGCTATTTAATCATTCAGTGTTACTTGTCAATTATTAGTATTCCACTACACTTAGATCCCAAGATTGACTCTGCCCGGTAGCATCCCTTGCATGTTCTTGGGTACCGTGTGCAGTAAGGGTGTAGTATGTGTGGAGTACTTCTGAATGATATGTATAATTACATGCATGTTATTGTATACTTGTTTATGAAGTGTGGCTGACAAAGCTATCATTCATTCAGTGCTATCTGTCAATTATTAATATTCCACCACACTTAGATCACACAATTTTGTCTGCCCGGTAGTACCCCTTGTATATTCTTGGGTACCGTGTGCAGTAAGGTGTAGTGGGTGTGGAGTATTTCTGAATGATATGCATATTTCATGCTAAGTTTGTAAGGTGTGCACACCTTCAGGGTAGAGAATTCTGTCACGTGATGGTATACATATGTGATGTTTTGATTATAAGCGTCATATGGATTAGAGATGCAGCTCCATTATTAGGATAATAAATTTGTTAGATTATTTATAAAAGAGTGATTGATTCCCTATCTTTTATATGGCACATTGATTTGTATGCTCCATTTCTTATCTTATAGTCTTTTGTTAAAGTATCTTTTATAGGGTCTGCACTACTTAATTAAAAAAGGCTGTATTACTAACAGTTTATAATATTGAGCTATACATTTATATCGACCGTTTGGTTTATTGTAAATATTTAAAATTCCATTGTTCTTTATATAGGGGAAAATGGTGTTTGTATTTTTAAATTGAGAGATATATATATATATATATATATATATATATATTATTCATACCTGTATATATTCATGTAGATATATAGGTATACATATGTATTACACATTAATAATTTATATATATGAAAAAAAGTAAAAGATATTACTGTTTCAGCTGCATATGCACATATTCTATGTGGGCAATTTATCAAGCCCTTTCGCAAGGTTTTGCCTGCCTACGACTGCAGGTTCTCACAAGAGAACCTGCATGCCGTATTTAACAAGCAGCGGTCATTAGACCGCTGCCTTCCTACCCTTTCGCCACCTCTTAGGTGGCGAATTTCAATCTCCGCGACCAGGGAGATTGACAGCTCCTGCCCACGTGTGATTGGCTGTGCGCGGGCAGGGGGTGGTATTGCACGTGAGTGCAAAATAGCACTCATGTGAAATGCTGAATTCATCCAGGGGAATTCAGCCTGCCAGAGGCTAGCTATGGCAGACAGGAGTACGTATGTGCACCCCTGTCCGCCTCAGCTTGATAAATTGCCCCTATGTATGACTGGAGGATTGTGATTCAAACACCATGCCTGCCCATAGATCTGGCGATGGTGTGTATTGTATCAGTGAATACCTAATTTGTGTCATACAAACCATTGCTGACTCGCTAAGAAGGTGTGGTGTTTAAATTATGGTGCACGGGACACTTACAGCATACATGTCTATGCAGGCCTTCCCTTTGTGCAGGGCGAGAGGGGTGCCCTCCCAGTTATATAGTTAACACTGAATATTTGGGACAGGGTGGGCCATACAGGGTTAGAGGAATAAGGGTGCTGGGCTAAGGGGCCCCACAAATTTGTCTTACCCAGGGCCCTGCAAATGCTAAGGGTAGCTCTATGTGAACGCTACTAGCAGCAGTACAATTTACTATACACATATTTACTAATGGAAGTAGCCAGAGGCATAACTAGAAACCACAGGGCCCAGGTGCAAGAATCTAAGAAGAACCCTCTCTATTTTGTGTTTGCGTCTAATTCTCTAATTTTTTCTTATATAAAATAATGTTGTTGAACATATCTTAATATTAAACTTAAAGAACATATTCTTAGAAGATTGAAAGGTGTTCACTGCATTACTTAACTTCCACTAAATATTGTCAAACCTGTCTTAACAACAAATATCTCAATCTTGACTACTTAGAAATTTTACTTACAATGCTCAAAAGCTGTTGGAACATTTCCAAGTTTCTGTTAATGTCCTCCAAACCACCATCTGTCTTTTTTCATTTTCATCAATAAATCCACTTGCTTTACTAAAAATGATTACTAAGATAGCTGATGCTGTGCCAAAGGTTAATCCTTTCTTCTCAAAGGCAGTATATCAAAATGATAATAATATAAAAAAATGGAATATTGATTTTTTTTATGTATGTGTATTAATTGTGTGTGAGTGTGTGGATGTCTGTATCTACAAATTTCTCATAAATACATATATTTTAACTATTTAAAAAAAAATGTTTTGGACCAAATGTACATAACAAGAATTAATTTCTTGTGTTTCCTCTAAGATCAATTAATTTAGTCATTAAGTGCGGCTTTAAAAAAAACATTATTCATAATTTTAACTGAAATATATAAATCTTGAATTTCTTATGGGGAATATCTTCAGGACAGCAGAGACACAGTTGGACAACAGCTGAAATTTAAATTAAGTTAAAGTAGTTGCTAATCCTAATGCTACAAGCAAAGCAGCAAAAAAACATAATTTATGTAAGAACTTACCTGATAAATTCAATTATTTCATATTGGCAAGAGTCCATGAGCTAGTGACGTATGGGATATACAATCCTACCAGAAGGGGCAAAGTTTCCCAAACCTCAAAATGCCTATAAATACACCCCTCACCACACCCACAATTCAGTTTAACGAAAAGCTGTAATTCTCTGAGGTGGGTCTTGACCCGACTCCAAATAAGCTTGATGAATCAAAAGCTTTAACCACGAAGCCAAGGAAACAGCAGAAGCCTTCTGACCTTTCCTAGAACCAGAACATATAACAAATGAACTAGAAGTCTTCCTGAAATCTTTAGTGGCTTGAATATAATATTTCAGAACTCTCACCACATCCAAAGAATGTAAGGATCTCTCCAAAGAATTCTTAGGATTAGGACACAAGGAAGGGACAACGATTTCTCTATTAATGTTGTTAGAATTCACAACCTTAGGTAAAAACTTAAATGAAGTCTGCAAAACCGCCTTATCCTGATGAAAAATCAGAAAAGGAGATTCACAAGAAAGAGCAGATAATTCAGAAACTATTCTAGCAGAAGAGATGACCAAAAAGAACAACACTTTCCAAGAAAGTAGTTTAATGTCCAAAGAATTCATAGGCTCAAAAGGAGGAGCCTGTAAAGCCTTCAAAACCAAATTAAGACTCCAAGGAGGAGAGATTGATTTAATGACAGGCTTGATACGAATCAAAGCCTGTACAAAACAGTGAATATCAGGAAGATTAGCAATCTTTCTGTGAAATAAAACAGAAAGAGCAGAGATTTGTCCCTTCAATGAACTTGCAGACAACCCCTTATCTAAACCATCCTGAAGGAACTGTAAAATTCTAGGAATTTCGAAAGAATGCCAAAAGAATTTATGAGAACACCATGAAATATAAATCTTCCAAACTCGATAATAAATCTTTCTAGAAGCAGATTTACGAGCTTGTATCAGAGAAACCTCTATGACTAAGCACTAAGCGTTCAATTTCCACCCCTTCAAATTTAATGATTTGAGATCCTGATGGAAAAACAGACCTTGAGACAGAAGGTCCGGCCTTAATGGAAGTGGCCAAGGTTGGCAACTGGACATCCGAACAAGATCCGCATAACAAAACCTGTGAGGCCATGCTGGAGCCACCAGCAACACAAACAATTGTTCCATGATGATTTTGGAGATCACTCTTGGAAGAAGAACTAGAGGCGGGAAAATATAAGCAGGTTGATAACACCAAGGAAGTGTCAACGCATTCCACTGCTTCCGCCTGAGGATCCCTGGACCTGGACAGGTACCTGGGAAGTTTCTTGTTTAGATGAGAAGCCATCAGATCTATTTCTGGAAGACCCCACATCTGAACAATTTGAGAAAACACATCTGGATGGAGGGACCACTCCCCCGGATGTAAAGTCTGATGGCTGAGATAAACCGCCTCCCAATTGTCTATACCTGGGATATGAACTGCAGAAATTAGACAGAAGCTGGATTCCACCCAAGCAAGTATCCGAGACTCTTCTTTCATAGCTTGGGGACTGCGAGTCCCACCCTAATGATTGACATATGCCACAGTTGTGATATTGTCTGTCTGAAAAATAATGTACGGTTCTCTCTTCAACAGAGGCCAAATCTGAAGAGCCCTGAAAATCGCACGGAGTTCTAAAATATTAATTGGTAATCTCGCCTCTTGAGATTTCCAAACCCTGTGTGCTATCAGAGATCCCCAAACAGCTCCCCAACCTGATAGACTCACATCTGTTGTGATCACAGTCCAGGTTGGCCGAACAAAAGAAGCCCCTTGAACTATACAATGATGATCTAACCACCAAATCAGAGATAGTCGAACATTAAGATTTAAGGATATTAATTGTGATGTCCTTGTATAATCCCTGCACCATTAGTTCAGCATACAAAGCTGAAGAGGTCTCATGTGAAAATAAGCAAAGGGGATCGCATCCGATGCTTTAGTCATGAGACCTAAAACTTCCATGCACATAGCTACTGAAGGGAATGACTGAGACTGAAGGTTCCGACAGGCTGCAACCAATTTTAAACGTCTCTTGTCTGTTAGAGACAGAGTCATGGACACTGAATCCATCTGGAAGCCTAAAAAGGTGACCCTTGTCTGAGGAATCAAGAAACTCTTTGGTAAATTGATCCTCCAACCATGTTTTTGAAGAAACAACACTAGTTGATTTGTGTGAGATTCTGCAGAATGTAAAGACTGAGCTAGCTCCAAGATATCGTCCAAATAAGGAAACACCGCAATACCCAGCTCTCTGGTTACAGAGAGTAGGGCACTGAGAACCTTTGAAAAGATTCTTGGAGCTGTCTCCAGGCCAAAAGGAAGAGCAACAAATTGGTAATGCTTGTCTAGAAAAGAGAATCTCATAAACTGATAATGATCTGGATGAATCGGAATATGAAGGTATGCATCCTACAAGTCTATTGTGGACATATAATGTCCTTGCTAAACAAAAGGCAGAATAGTCCTTATAGTCACCATTTTGAAAGTTGGTACTCTTACATAACGATTCAAAATTTTCAGATCTAGAACGGGTCTGAATGAATTTTCTTTCTTTGGGACAATTAATAGATTTGAATAAAACCCCAGACCCTGTTCCTGAAATGGAACTGGCATGATTACCCCTGAAAACTCCAGGTCTGAAACACACTTCAGGAAAGCCTGAGCCTGGATTTGCTGGGATGCGTGAGAGAAAAAATCTTATCACAGGAGGTCTTACTCTAAATCCTATTCGGTACCCCTGAGAGACAATACTCAGATTCCATTGATTTTGGACAGAATTTATCCAAACATCCTTGAAAAATCTTAATCTGCCCCCTACCAGCTGAGCTGGAATGAGGGCATGCAGACTTAGGGGCTGGCTTTAGTTTCTTAAATGGCTTGGATTTATTCCAATTTGAAGAACGTTTCCAATTGGAAACAGATTCCTTGGGGGAAGGATTAGCCTTTTTGTTCCTTATTTTGTCGAAAGAAACGAAAACGGTTAGACACTTTAGATTTACCCTTAGGTTTTTTATCCTGAGGTAAAAAAACTCCCTTCCCTCCAGTGACAGTTGAAATAATTGAATCCAACTGAGAACCAAATAACGTATTACCTTGGAAAGAAAGAGATAGCAATCTGGATTTAGAAGTCATGTCAGCATTTGAAGATATAAGCCACAAAGCTCTTCTAGCTAAAATAGCTAAAGACATAGATCTAAAATCAATTTTAATGATATCAAAAATGCCATCACAAATAAAATGATTAGCATGTTGCAGCAAGCGAACAATGCTAGACAAATCAGAATCCAATTCTTGTTGCGCTAAATTTTCCAACCAAAAAGTTGATGCAGCTGCAACATCAACCAAAGAAATTGCAGGCCTGAGAAGATGACCTGAATATAAATAAGCTTTCCTTAGATAAGATTCAAGTTTCCTATCTAAAGGATCTTTAAAGGAAGTACTATATTCCATAGAAATAGTAGTACGTTTAGTAAAAGTTGAGATAGCCCCATCAACCTTGGGGATCTTTTCCCAAAACTCCATTGTAATTGCTGGCAAAGGATACAATTTTTTTAAACTTTGAAGAAGGAATAATGAAGTACCAGACCTATTCCATTCCTTAGAAATCATATCAGAAATAGCATCAGGAACTGGAAAAACCTCTGGAATAACCACAAGAGGTTTATAAACAGAATTTAAATGTTTACTAGTTTTAATATCAAGAGGACTAGTCTCCTCAATATCCAATGTAATCAACACTTCTTTTAACAAAGAACGAATATACTCCATTTTAAATAAATAAGTAGATTTGTCAGTGTCAATATCTGAAGAAGGATCTTCTGAATCAGATAGATCCTCATCAGAGGAGGATAATTCAGTATGTTGTCGGTCATTTGAAATTTAATCAACCTTATGAGAAGTTTAAAAAGACCTTTTACATTTATTAGAAGGCGGGATGGCAGACAAAGCCTTCTGAATAGAATCAGCAATAAATTCTTTTAAATTCACAGGAATATCTTGTACTTTTACTGATGGACACATTATCTGCATGTAAAAGTTTATCATGACAACTAATACAAACCACAGCCAGAGATATAATCTCCACAAGTTAACAACAAATGCACTTAGCTTTGGTAGAACTGTTATCATGCAGCAGGGTTCCTACAGATACCTCTGAGACAGGATCAGATTGAGACATCTTGCAAAATGTAAGAGAAAAAACAACATATAAAGCAAAATTATCAATTTCCTTATATGGCAGTTTCAGGAATGGGAAAAAATGCAAACAGCATAGCCCTCTGACATAGAAAAAGGCAAGAGGCATATAGGAATGGGGTTTTAAATAATGAAATTATTTGGCACCAAGTATGATGCACAACGTAACTGAATTTTTTTTGCCGCTAAGAAGATCCGGAAATGACACACTTGCGTCACTAACGACACAACCTTGTACAATGAACTCGGCATCAACTAAGATGCCAGAAATGACAAATTTGCATCACCTGATGTACCTTTGCGCCAAAAAAATACCCGTGCCAAGATTGACACAATAAACTTTGGCATTTTGCGCACTCGCTGGTCTAATTTTGCCCGCAAAATTTGAAAGAATAAAGCAGTAAATTTGAAAAAAAAGACTAAACCCCAGGTAAGAAAAATATTTCCTAAATATGTTTTTCCCCAAATATGAAACTGACAGTCTGCAAAAGGAAATACATAAACCTGACTGATGGCAAATATAAGTACAATACATATATTTAGAAATTTATATTAATGCATAAAGTGCCAAATCATAGCTAAGGTGTCTTAAGTAATAAAAACATACTTACTAAAAGACACCCATCCACATATAGCAGATAGCCAAACCAGTACTGAAACGGTTATCAGTAGAGGTAATGGTATATGAGAGTATATCGTCGATCTGAAATGGGAGGTAGGAGATGAATCTCTACGACCGATAACAGAGAACCTATGATATAGATCTCCCGTGAGGAAAACCATTGCATTCAATAGGTGATACTCCCTTCACATCCCTCTGTCATTCACTGAACGTAGAAATCTTAGCACAAACTTACTTCACCACCTCCATATGAAGCAAAGTTTGTAAAAACTGAATTGTGGGTGTGGTGAGGGGTGTATTTATAGGCATTTTGAGGTTTGGGAAGCTTTGCCCCTCCTGGTAGGATTGTATATCCCATACATCATTAGCTCATACGTCACTAGCTCATGGACTCTTGCCAATTACATGAAAGAACATATATATTTTTTTATGGAACCAAGAACAAAAGCAAAGCATTCATAGTTACTGGCAGACACAGTAATCAAACTGACAATTACATTTGTGGATAGTTTTTTAAAAGTGTAAATGTAAACCTCCCCCACCTGCATCATGAATTAATTAATTTTTGCACCCTTACCCATATGAAGAAAAGCCTCTTCTGGCTTTAGGTAATGCTTGTAAATGAAGGAGTAAATGCTTAAAATAAAGGATCAATTTGGTTAGCTGTTCTGTGAAACATAAAACTGTCAGAAAACACATAAAATTATATTACAAAGCACAGTTATACTCATAATAACACTGATAAAAATTATTTAAAAAAAAAAATATTGCACAAAAAAGCTATAAGGGCTCACAGATATGAGGTCTCAGGTGTTAGAGAGAAAAAAAGCACTCACCAGACACTTTATTAGCTACACATGTTCAATTGCTTGGTAACACAAATAGCTAATCGGCCAATTACATGGCAGCAACTCAATGCATTTAGGCATCTAGACGTGGTGAAGATGACTTGCTGAAGTGTAAACCGAGCATCAAAATGGGGAAGAAAGGGGATTTAAGTGACTTTGAACGGGGCATGGTTGTTGGTGCTAGACAGGCTGGTCTGAGTATTTAAAAAACTGCTGATTTACAGAAAATATCCAGTGAGCAGCAGTTGTGTGGATGACATAAACAATATGAAAGCATGGATCCATCCTGCCTTGTATCAACGGTTCAGGCTGGAGGTGGTGTAATGGTGTGGATGATATTTTCTTGGCACACTTTGGGCCCCTTAGTACCAATTGAGCATTGTTTAAATGCCATGGCCTACCTGAGTATTGTTGCTGACCATGTCCATCCCTTTATGTGTTACACCTGAAACAAGTTTCTTGGTTTGAGGTGAATAGTATTTGTTGCTCTTTTGATAATATCCCTCTAATATATTTAACTTGATATAGAGGAATATATCAGCGAGCAAATTATTATAGTTGGTAGGAGAATGTGAAAGTTCAGTTACTTAGGCTGTACCTTTAAACGACTCGATGAGTTTAATGCACAAGTTCAGAAAATCAAGCAATATTAATGTCAAGATTTAGGCTCCAGAGTATAATATTGGCAGAGAAAATATATGTTCAAACTGTTTCCAAAACATACATCCGTCTTCACACACTCACACAACAGATTCACTGATCGATAGCAACAAAGTCGCAGTTACATAAAAATAGCCGGTTCAGGTAAACATGGAATGGATGCAATGGATATGAAGTGATACAAGATGAAAGTCTCATACCGCAGACAGGCAAAGTTAGCTGTTAAGTGACTTACTACGGAGCGGTCTGATGTAGCTGTTAGGTGCGGCAGCAGCAGTGAAGGTGTGCAAGTGTGACTCACTTCCGGATATGGCTTGGCGTGGATGAGCGCTGGTACGCTGAGAGTGTGAATGATCCGGTAAGCTCAGTAACAGATGACAGGTGCACGATGAAAGTGCAAATAGCAAACAAGCTTGGAAAATCTTTAGTGAGACACAGTATCAGAGATTGACCTGAAAGGTAACAGGATTCGTCTAAGGTAACACAGGTTGTGATACCTCTATGACAGAAAACAACAATTCTCAGGCAATGAATGTGTGTTGAAAGCGAGGTTAAATAGGGTGGAGAGGATAATGGGAGGATATACCTTAAAGGGATATCACATTTCCCCCCCCTCAAGGGACCACCCCGAGAGACCCCAGGTGAGGTTTGAAAGGATACTTGCGATGAAAACGTCTAAGCAACACAGATGCATGGATCTCCGAATGTGGTTACCAAGAATTCTCTTCAGGACCATATCCTTTCCATTTAATTAAATACTCCAATCGATGTCTACGAATTCGAGAATCAAGAATCCTATCTACCTCGAACTCTTTGTGATCGTCCAGGAGAATAGGAGGTGGAGGGACTCCAACCTGCCTTAAGGGATCCAATCTATAAGGCTTCAGTAACGAAACATGGAAGACATTATGTATTTTAAAGTCATTAGGTAGAGTGAGTTTAAGTGCATTTTCATTTATGAATTTTTCAATGGGATAAGGACCAATAAACTGATTTCCTAGTTTCTTACTTGGCAGTTGCATGTTAAGATGTTTAGTAGAAAGTAAGACAAGATCTCCAATCTTGTACTTTGTTGACTCTCTGTGTTTTTGATCGTAGTAGTATTTATGTCTGTCTTTAGCTTCAATGAGATGTTTTTTTTAAAATGTCCATTCTCTCCTGTAAAGAAGATGTGTAATCAGTGGCACTAGGTGAATTAACTGTTGTATGTGATAAGGTTATAGATGTAGGATGATATCCATAAGTGGCGAAAAATGGCGTCATCTTGGTAGAAGATGAGACAGAATTATTATAAGAGAATTCAGCCAATGGTAGATATGTGATCCAATCATCTTGTAGGTGTGTAATATAGCACCTCAGGTATTGTTCCAGGGTTTGATTCAATCTTTCTGTCAAACCATTGGTCTGGGGGTGGAACGAAGTTGAATATCTGGGTTCAATTTTTAACAATTGACATAAAGATCTCCAAAAAGCAGAAGTGAATTGAGTTCCACGATCTGAAATTATTATTCTGGGTAAACCATGAAGGCACACAATAGAATCTATGAAGGTTTGTGCAGTAACCTTAGATGTAGGTAAAGATTGCAAAGGAATAAAATGTGCAAGTTTAGTTAAGTGATCAACCACAACGAATATTGTATTGTATTTTTGTGATTTTGGGAGATCAACAATGAAATCCATTGAGATCATTGTCCAGGGTTTATCAGGTATTGGTATAGATGTTAACAAACCAATAGGTTTTTTATGTTCAACTTTGTTACGGGCACAGACATCGCAGGATGATACATAGTTATTAATAAATAGTATCATTTGTGGCCACCAAAAATACCTTTTTGTTAGTTCAAGTGTTTTTTGTATTCCCATATGTCCAGCCATTACATTGTCATGTGTAGATGATAAGACAGTTTTTCTGATAGATTCGGGTACATATAATTTGTCTCTGTGATAAAACAATCCAGTTGATGGATCTTTAGTGCAAGAGGGAGGTATGTTATTGTCATTAACAAGAGCGTTTAGTACTTCTGACTCAAATGTAGTGAGTGCTCCTATAAATTTGTAATCTGGTATTATAGGTGTGGGTACGATCATATTAGGTTGGTGATCAAACTGTCGGGATAGAGCGTCTGCTTTTTTTTTTTTTTTTAATCAAAAATTTTTATTGAGACAAATGCACAGGTAAAACAATAGTGCTGTATCAAGATCACGAGTACAAGTCATTAATAAATCAGTTTAACAAATAAACTAGTAAACAAGTATGAACCACTGAAAAATGAGATATAAGAATATGCACAATATATAAAACCAAGGGTCTCTTTTTTTTTAGGGGTTTAGCGTAAGATATATTGCAAGTAGCTTTTTCAATAATAGGTGGTGAGGCAATAGTAAGGGGAGTTATTTAAAGAGAAAATGGGCATGGGTGAGTCAGACTTAGGGGGGGGGGCGGATAGGAGAAAAAAAAAAAAATAAAAAAAAAAAATATATATATATATATATATATTAAGGTAAGGGAGGGGAGGTGAACGGAGTCTTTTAAGAGATATGTTGGGGTCTGATGTCCCACTGTGGGAATTTTGTAATCCAGAGGGACCAGATCCCAAAAAAGGAGTCAACCTGATCTAGAACCTTGTAAGAGTACTGTTCCATTTGCCCCACAAAGTGTACAATGGAAATCACCTGAGAGAGAGAGGGAGGCCCAACCTGTTTCCAAGCTCTGGCGAGTGCCAATTTAGTAGCCATAAAAACATAGATTGTAAGCGCTTCCCCCG
Organism: Bombina bombina; assembly: GCF_027579735.1. Taxonomy (NCBI): domain Eukaryota; kingdom Metazoa; phylum Chordata; class Amphibia; order Anura; family Bombinatoridae; genus Bombina; species Bombina bombina. Next base: position 790,210,079 of record NC_069503.1, on the reverse strand, counting down.
GGGGGGATAGGTTAGGCATATGCATGTGAAGGAGGGCTACTTCTGGAGTATACGGAGGAGTGAGATTGAGTGAAAGAAGGAGTGCATAGATTTTCCTCCACAGGGGTTGGATTATAGGACATGCCCACCAGATATGGAGTGCTGTGCCGATGTCTCCGCAATTTCTCCAACAATAAGGAGAGCTAGAACGGTATATTCTGTGTAGAGTGACTGGGACCAAGTGCCAGCGAACTAGCACTTTATAGTAAAGCTCCCATAAGGTGGCGCAATGCAGGAGTTTTTTGGTTGTCATAATTCTAAGGTGCCAGACATCTATTGTTACTGTGAACCCAATCTCTCTCTCCCAGGCGCGGTGTTGCGGAATTTTGTGGGTAATGTGTGTATTAGTAAGGAGATTGTAATGGAAGAACATTAGGTGTTTTAGGTCATGTATTCTCTGCCAAGCCTTCTCCCATGTTGTCATGGGTCGTAATGAAGACTTTGGGTAACCCCAGGTGCGCAAGCGTGTGCTCAGGCGGAACCCCTCAAATATAAGCCTGGGAGGAAGTTGAAGTTTGGTGCATAGTGCAGGGTGGGAAAGCCAAACATTGTTCTCATAGAAGTCCATGACTAAAAGTGTATGTGGGTTAGGCCATAAATCATAATGGGAGTCTGGAGGACAGAAGAGTGCAGCAGAGATTGTAAGCAAAGGGGAAGGATAAGGGGAGATAGCGGGGTTGTGTCTAATCTGGTCCCAGAATCGTAGTGCGTGCTTAAAGATAGGGTGTAGGGCGTCAATGTCATGTCTGTGGTGGAGAGGGATCCAAAGTAGGTCAGATAGGGATAGACCAGAAGGCAGCAATGAGGATTCAAGGGTGAACCAACCTAGGTGTCTTTCAGGGTTATTCCAGAGGATAATATGCGACAACCTGGCTGCATTATAATAGGAGATTATGTTTGGTAAGGCTAGGCCTCCCTGTGGGATCAGTTTTTCTAATGTACGACCAGAAGTTCTGGGTCTTCGATCTTTCCATACATATGTAGTTATTAGGCTTTGAAGTCTATTAAGGAGCGCTCTAGGAATATTATATGGGATGGATCGGAATAGATATGTAATCTTGGGAAGGAAGGACATTTTGATGGCTGCGATGCGACCTGTCCATGAAATCTCTCTGAACTCCCAAGTCTCAAGGAGCCTTCAATATTCCGGAAGCCTGTCTGAGTAGTTTAGAGCTATGACCGTCGCGGGGTCTGGGGTCAGGTGAACCCCTAAGACCTTGAGAGAAGCAGTTTTCCATTGGAAGCGGAATGTGGATTGTAAGAGAGTGAGAGTATCGGGGGGGGACATTTATGGGTAGAACCTCCGTTTTGGCGACATTGAGCTTATAGAAGCTCAAGTCTCCGAACTGTTGAAGGGTAGTGAATACTGCAGGGAGGGATTCCTCTGGGGATGTCAGGAATAGGGTGATGTCGTCGGCATATAGGGAGATTTTGTGTATGGAGGCGCCAATGGGGAGGCCTCTAATCGTAGGATCTTGTCGAATGGATTGGGCTAAGGGTTCTATAGATAGAGCGAACAGGAGAGGGAACAAAGGGCACCCCTGCCTAGTGCCGTTTGAGATCATGAACTTGGGAGATTGGAACCCAACCCCCCGTACAATGGCCGAGGGGTTGTTGTAGAGGGCCTTAACCCCCGCAATTAAAGCAGTGGGGAACCGGAAAATTCTCATGGTTTCCCATAGGTAATCCCACCTGACCCTGTCGAATGCTTTTTCGGCATCTAGTGACAGGGCCAGGAAGGGAGAAGTGCCTTGTGATGCAGTATGTAGGACATCAAGAATTCTTCTGGTTGCATCGGAACCCTCTCTATTTGGGATGAACCCTACTTGGTCATTGGCTATAAGGGGAGGGACTATTTTAGCAGCTCTACTAGCTAAAAGTTTGGCATAAATCTTGGTGTCTATATTAATCAATGAAATGGGACGGTAACTACTACAGAAATCGGGTGGTTTACCGGGCTTCAAGATTGTGATTATAACTGCTTCTAGAAATTCTGCTTTAAACGTAGCTCCGGAAAATATCTCTTGGAAGAATCTGTGAAGTACGGGAGTTAGGAGGGGGAGAAAGGTTTTATAGAATCTGGCTGTAAAGCCATCTGGGCCTGGGGCCTTACCTAGTTTTAGATTTTGGATAGTTTTCTTAACTTCCTCAATTGTCAGTGGGGAGGAGAGGGAGGAGATAGCCTCTTCAGAAAGTGAAGGGAGTGAGAGAGAGTTAAGGAATATAGAGATCTTTTCCAGAGTGGCAGGTGGGGTATCTAAATTGGCTTCAATGTTGTAGAGTGAACAGTAATACTGTTTAAAAGAGTTTCCTATATCTGTCGGGGCAGATACATTCATCCCAGATGGGGTTTGAATGGACCGGATTCGTGCTTGGGCTGTACGATGTCTAAGCTTGGTGGCCAGGAGAGTGGAAGCTTTATTACCTTGATGGTAATATATTTTTTTAAATTTTTCCAACATATTATGGACCCTTTTAAGTTCTAGGGTTTGAATTTGTTTCAGGACTTTAGAAATTTCGTCATTTATGACCTGGGAGTAGGAGTGGGAGAGTTCTGCCTTTAATTTTCGGAGTTGGATGGTCAAGGCTGGTAAAGTGGCACTGTGTTTTAAACGGGCTTCAGATTCATACTGTATGAGATGCCCCCTCATCACTGCCTTCAAGGTGGCCCACAAGTTCTGTGAGGATGTCTGATTATCGTCGTTAAGGGCAAGGAAGTCAGTTATGTGCGTCTGCAGAGCTGTCTTGATATTTGGGTCTGTGATAGTCCAATCCTGCATACGCCAAATACGGGGGGAGGGGCTAGGGGACGGGCCTAAGTGAAGGTGTATAGAGTCATGGTCAGACCAAGAAACTGAAGTGATGATTATGGAGTGAATGTTCGCTAAGAAGGTAGTCTCAGAAAAAAAGTAATCAATACGTGTGTGTGACTTATGTGGGAAGGAGTAGAATGTATATTCCCTATCTTGTGGGTGCAGGGCCCGCCAAGCATCGTAAAGATTGTATTGTGACATTAGGAGTTGAAAGGCGGAGGAAAGGGAATGAATAGCTCTATCGCTACTGGAGAGCGGGGGTCCCAATCTGTCTAACTTAATATCCCATATCAGATTGCAGTCGCCTCCTAGAATGAAATCACCCTGCTTGATTGCTGCTACTGTCTTGAGAAGCGATCTAAAAAATTTTATTTGTCTAATATTTGGGGCATAAACATTGAGCATGGTGACTAATTGGGAGTTCAATTTACAAACAGCAATAATAAATCTGGCCTGAGGGTCAGATTCAATGTGGATCAGGTCAAAAGTTACATTTTTACCTATATATATGGCTACACCTCTGGACTTTGAGGTAAATGTTGCTTCCAATAGTGTAGGGAAATGTCTGGATGTACGGGTAATTTCCGGAGTGTGAGTCCAATGTGTCTCTTGAATGAATGCTATGTCTATGTGATTTTTATGGAGAAAAGAAAATAGGAGGCTTCGTTTGGTCGGGGAGTTAAGTCCCTGTACGTTGAGGGTGAGGAGATGGAGCCCGTCCATGAAAATAGAGAGGGAAAAAAAAAAAAAAAAGAGGGAGGGAGGGTGTAGGAGGATGTAGGAGTAGGGGAAGAAGGGTAGGGTGAGCGCTTAGTCTGAATCTATTATCTTTACCCCAAAAGACTTTGAGTGAGGAGGAGAGAAATCGAGGTTTCAGCTACTTGCAAAAAGGGTTGAGTGTTATTATGTTGTGGGAAAAGGGGGATGGCCGCTTAGATTAAAAACAAAATGGTAGAGGATCAAGAGATAGTAGTAGTATGTCAAAAATATCTGTATAGTGAATTGTATTAGAGGAGATGAGAAGCTTGGTGGAGAGGATGGAAGGGGAGAGGAGGAGGGGGCGGAGCCAATAAGGTGTCGCCCACAATAAGATGGGCGTGAGGATCAACTAAAGGGTAAAGGAAGAGTAGATAGGAGTTTCTGTATAAAGAGAGTAAGTAATCAATAGGAGCTAGGGAAAATGAGAATGAAGTATAGGGTGTGATAGAGGTGAGAGGTGTCATATACGACACCCCCCCAGTGACAATAGGTGAGTTAGTCGGACAAGAGCAGGGAGGTATGGGTTCGCTGGTGTACTTACAAGGGGGTGTGGATGAGGAAGAGAAGAATAAGTATGCAAAGAAAAAAGATAATAGGAGGTCAATTATGGGGACAGATAATATGAAGAGGGTATATAAATGGTATCAGGAGGTATCTAACAGTTGTCACAAATATTTTCTATGAATAACAGACCATTACATAGTTAGCTAGGAAGAAACCTGGAAATGAGACTAAATCTCTATACATTGTTGACCTCGTACACCTGCTGTTCAGTAAACAGATAAGTGTCCATATTGAAGGTTGTCTTCTCAGACATCTGAGGAACACTAGATTCTAAGGTTCAGTGTAAGGAAGGAAAAAAAAAGTAAGGCACATAATAATAACAACAAGTACAACTTTAAACACTGTGTATGAGGAAAAGGAGAAAAACAGAACAATAAACATATAAGTGTAGAACCAAGAGCTAAAGTAGGGTAAGATAAGTACCCGTTTGTGAGCTCTCAGTTTACTTGTAAGGAGACTGATTTAAAGGATATCTTGCTGGTGAGGAGTGAGGAGAGAGGGGTGAAGAGAGAGTAAGATATGTACCCGTTAGTGCCCTCCTCTCTTCCTTGTATGTCTCCAGTCTATTAAAGTCACAGACTTCTAAGCAAAAGGGCGGAGTAACCAGACCATGGTATGAGTAAAGAGGGACCAGTGTCCTGTTAGGTCTGTTCTGACTCCTGGTGTTGAGAGGTTAAATTCTGAGAGTGCCATGTTGGGGTTAATGTGTTAAAGCCACTTATGTTTCCTTGGGTCTTGGAGAGTGAGTCAGGAGCCCTCGAAAGTTCCAGGGTGTTCAGCAGCTTCATGCCCTGTTCCAAGGAAGAGATTATGTGGGTGCGGTCCTGGAGTTGGACAAAAAGCTTAACGGGAAATCCCCATCTGTATTTAATTTTGTGGTGTCTGAGGGCTAAGGTGAACTGGTGAAAAATTCTCCTCTTAGCTAGCGTGTGTACAGAAAGGTCCGGGAAGATTTGTAAATCTTGGTAGGGTTCCTTGAGGGGTTTGTTGGTGAAGGAAGCTCGCATAATTTTCTCCTTTGTGGTATAGTAATGTAGACGTATAATAACATCTCTGGAGGTGTCAGGAGTAGAGTTGCGGGGGCGCGTGGCTCTGTGAGCTCTATCAATTAGGAGGTCTTGATCAGCTGTTGTGTTTAGGAGAGTCTTGAATAGAGAGGTCAGGTAGTTCTGAAGATCTGAGGAGGCTACACTTTCAGGTATGCCTCTAATCCGAAGATTATTGCGGCGAGACCTGTCTTCTAGATCAGCAAGTTTGGTCTCCAGGTCTGAGATTTGTTCCGCCAGGCTCTGTGAGTAAGATAAGAGGTTGGAGTGGTCAGTAGCTAGATCTTCGTGCTTTTTCTCTAAAATCTCTGTCCTCTCACCAAGTGAGGAGATTTCTCGCTTCAATTCACTCACTGACTGGCGTAATTCCTGTCTGAGAGATGAGTAGTGAGTGTCCATTTTATCAGTTAGTATTTTAATGGTTTCCATGAATGTAGACTGTGATAGAGCTGCTTTGTCTTTGCGGGAGACATCTGGCCTAGTATGTTCTGAGGTCAGAACTGTTGAGTCTCTGGAATCCTCCTCCGACAGATCTGGGTCTGACTGTTGTTTGCTATGGAAGTGGTCAGTGAGAGTCCTCTTGGGATTTTCTTGGTGTTTCGGTTTCCTTTTGACTGAGTGTGCCATGATGTAAGGAATCAAATATCAGGATTCTAGGGATGAGTGTTCCTGTTATGGTTGGCAGCTGGGGGGGGTGAGAGGTCGACACCTCTATGGCATAGAGCCTTAGCCCTCCATTATTTCTCTAGGTTTTTGACTGAAATTGAGTATAAGTATTAGATTTTTAGAAAGTAGGGTATACCAGCAAAGAGAATCTCAATAGATATATAAATGGATGACAGCCCCTCTCCTGGGGCGATGCCACCTCTGGGCGAGACCGGTAAAAGGAGAGTGGATATGACCCGCAGCAAGTTGCCTGCGGGAAAGGGAGGAGAGGTGTCTCTGTCACATCAGTCACTGGAATATTAATCAGCAGCCTGCTATGGAGCTGTATACTTGGTCAGTTTGTGGGTATAGGGCCTCTGCACGAAGAATGCAAGATAGTCCTTGGGGTCTCCAATTGTAATCTTTCTTTTGACTTTCTAATCCTCCAAGGTATGGTTAGGGAAGAATGTTATGTCTGGTCTTAGGCTGCAGTTATGGATTGTATGGGTATGGTCTCCTGTGGGGTCTGGGTAATAATGAGGGTAGTCCCAGAAGTGCAGGTGTGCAGACTATGTGGAGCAAAAAAGAAAAAAAAAAACTTGGTTCAGCAGCCCTCCTGTGTGAGGAAATACGTTCTGAGAGCTGCTTCTGGTCAATGCTGTATAGGCCACTATAAAGATAAGCAGTTATCTGAGGCTGTAATGGTGCCCTTATTACAAATATGCTGCTGGGTTTTTATGGCAAAGTTCTAAGAAGCCTGCAGAATATATGAGAGTCCCCAACACAGAATATTAAACACTTATTGTAGAGTCTCAATTGTGGCTTCTAGCCTGCATAGTAGATCTCTCTTACCCAGGTCTTAGGATCGTCAGCCGGACCCACAGGAGAGTCAAAGGTCAGAGAAGCGAGCAGAGGACTTCAGGTGGCCCCTAAGGAGAGGCGCTGAGGTGAGAGGAATCCTCCGAGTAGCAGAGGGACACCCGGATCACGCTGCGGTGCTGTGTAAGGTACGGCTGTGAATCCAAGATGGCCGCCGTTCGCGGGTTTTCTCTCAGTAGCGCAGCAAGTCTCCGAGAATCCCAGGTGGTATGCTGCAATCACTCCGGTCCCCGGCCAGCTACCGGAGGTACCGGAGAGTCTGAGGAAACAGGTATGGATTGGTACTCTGCGATACTGCGTTGTTGCTTCGTTGCTTCCTAGGAGCAGTGCTGAGGGTATATATGAGTAGCGGACAAAACGGTGGAAAAAAAAGATAATTAAAAAAGAAAAAAAAGAATAAGCTAAAGGGGCTGTATGACTAAGGGGGCAAATGGGATAAATTTGAGGGGGTTTATCTAATTGTAAAAGGGATTTTAAGTGGAAATAGGCTGGTTAGTAGTGGGAGCTCCAGATCCACACATCCAGCCGGCTCTGCAGTTGGCTCCGCCCCCCCGGGATAGAGCGTCTGCTTTAACGTTTGAAGAACCTGGTTTGTAAGTTAACTGAAAATTAAAACGGTCTAGAAATAAAGACCAACGAACCTGACGGGCAGACAATGTTTTTTGTGATCAGTATAGATTGTAAAAGGCTGTGTAGTTCCCTCTAAAAGGTGTCTCCAATGTTCAAACGACATTTTAATCGCTAACAACTCTTTATCCCCAATGCTGTAATTTCTCTCTGCTGGTAAGTAGGTTTTAGAATAAAAAGCTATGGGATGTTGGAGTTTAGTAATCTTGTTCTGTTGAGATAATACTGCTCCAATACCAGAATTGGATGCATCAACTTCTAGAATGAAAGGCAATTGATAGTCTGGTAAAGTTAAAACTGGTGCAGTAGTGAAAGATTTCTTTAAAGACTCAAAAGACATCTGAGTCTTATCTGACCAAACATACTTAGTCTTACTACTTGTTAATTGTGTGAGTGGTTTTACAATGGAGAAGAAATTATCAATAAACTTCCTATAAAAGTTTGCGAACCCAAGGAATCTTTGTAATGCCCTCCGTGTAGTTGGTACTGGCCAGTCTAAGATGGTGGTAATCTTTTCTGGATCCATTTGAATCTGGTTCGGTGTGATAATGTACCCTAGGAATTTTATGTGGTTGGAATGGAATATGCATTTTTCCTGTTTTGTGTACAATTTATGTTGTCTGAGTCTTGTAAGTACCCATCTCACATGTTTCTCATGTTCAGACAGGGTTTTGGAGTAAATCAAAATGTCGTCCAAGTAAATGATAACACATGAGTCTATCAAATCATGGAAAATTTCATTGATAAAATGTTGGAAAGTTGCCGGGGCATTACATAACCCGAAAGGCATGACATTGTATTGATATAACCCAAATCTGGTGCGGAAAGCTGTTTTCCACTCATCTCCTTCTTTTATACGAATTAGGTTACTTGCGCCTTTGAGATCAAGTTTTGTGAATATTGTGGCGTCTGTAAGTCTTTCTAACAATTCGGGAATTAAAGGTAAAGGGTAACGATTTTTCACTGTAATACTATTCAAAGCTCTGTAATCAATGATAGGTCTTAATGAGCCATCTTTGTTTTTCACAAAAAAATAAACCCGCAGCTGCAGGTGAGGTGGAATGTGTGATGAACCCCTTGTGTAAATTGTCATCTAAATATGTTCGTAATTGTTTAAGTTCTTGTTGGGACAAATTCTTCCATGAGGAATCTGAGAACCTGGAATTATTTCAATTGGGCAGTCAAATGACCTATGAGGGGGTAAATTTTCAGCCTCTTTCAAGTCAAAGACATCCTCCAAATCCTGATAAACCTCTGGAATAGTTTGTAGGTTACCTATAATAGTATGTGGATAACATGTCTTTTGACAATAGTCTGAATCTAACTTGATATCATGGAGAGACCAGTCTATTTTAGGATTATGAGTTTTTAACCAAGTGTAACCTAAAATTATTGTGTGAAAAGCAATAGGGATAATATCAAATGAAATATATTCAGTATGTGTGTAGAAGTGGTTATCAGAAGAGGTATAGTGTGATGCGTTATGGGTCCTCTATGTACAGAAGATCCATCTATTAACTTGACAAACACAGGGTTTTGTTTGCACACCGTGGGTATTTTATTTGCTATAACATAATCAGTGTTTATATAAACCCCAGAAGCCCCTGAGTCGATAAGTACCTTAGTCTGAAGGTTGTTTTGATCCCACTGTAAAGAGAGAGAAGTGGTTAATTGATTTGTTTTATTGTCAATATGAAGATGTCTTAAATTAATTTTCTTACCCCTCTTTTGTTTTTCCAGTAGGGGACAGACTGATACTGAATGATCCTCATTTGCGCAGTACATGCACAAATTTGAAAGTCTCCTTCTTGTCTTCTCTAGAAGGGTTAAAGGTCCTTTTATGGCTCCTATTTCCATTGGAGTAGTACTTGAGATATTTTTCTCCTGATGGGGAGTTGATGAATAGTGAGGTCTTGGAAGGTTTTCAAAATTCCCTTTTTCACCTTTTCGTTCTCTGATTCTTCTATCCAGAGTAGTACTGAGCTTTATTAGACCTGGTAATGTTTCCGGCATGTCCAGTCTGGATAATTCATCCTTTAATAATTCTGATAGTCCCAACCGGAACTGATTTCGGAGGCTTACCTCATTCCACTGGGAGTCGGTTGCCCAGAGCTGGAAGTCAGTAGTGTATTCCTCCACAGTGCGTTTTCCCTGTTTTAAAGAACGGAGTTTGGTTTCAGCTATTATTTGGGTATGAGTGTCCTCATATAGTTCGGACATAGCTGAGAAGAACTCCTGTAAGGAGTCTAGGATTGGGTTGTTAGATTCAAAAAATCTATTTGCCCAAGTGCGGGGCTCACCTGTGAGATATGAAATGGTTGTGCACACTTTGATTCTTTCACTATGATAAGTGCGGGGTTTCAGAGTATACAACAAATTACAGGCATTTTTGAAATCTCTGAAGGTGGATCTCTTGCCAGAAAATAACATTGGAGTTTGAACCTTTGGTTCTGGTATCTCAGCTGCTTTTGGGGTTAAGCATTCTTTCATTAATGCTTTTAAAGTGGTGGTCTCTGCTTGTACCTCCGTTAGGCCACAGGCTAAATAATCCAGTTTTTGATGTACATTATTAAATGCCTTCTGGATCTCAGCTGAATCCATGTTAATAGGAGATTTCCAGCAGGGCCAATTTGAGGCCTGAGAATACTGTTACACCTGAAACAAGTTTCTTGGTTTGAGGTGAATAGTATTTGTTGCTCTTTTGATTATATCCCTCTAATATATTTAACTTGATTTCGGAGGCTTACCTCATTCCACTGGGAGTCGGTTGCCCAGAGCTGGAAGTCAGTAGTGTATTCCTCCACAGTGCGTTTTCCCTGTTTTAAAGAACGGAGTTTGGTTTCAGCTATTATTTGGGTATGAGTGTCCTCATATAGTTCGGACATAGCTGAGAAGAACTCCTGTAAGGAGTCTAGGATTGGGTTGTTAGATTCAAAAAATCTATTTGCCCAAGTGCGGGGCTCACCTGTGAGATATGAAATGGTTGTGCACACTTTGATTCTTTCACTATGATAAGTGCGGGGTTTCAGAGTATACAACAAATTACAGGCATTTTTGAAATCTCTGAAGGTGGATCTCTTGCCAGAAAATAACATTGGAGTTTGAACCTTTGGTTCTGGTATCTCAGCTGCTTTTGGGGTTAAGCATTCTTTCATTAATGCTTTTAAAGTGGTGGTCTCTGCTTGTACCTCCGTTAGGCCACGGGCTAAATAATCCAGTTTTTGATGTACATTATTAAATGCCTTCTGGATCTCAGCTGAATCCATGTTAATAGGAGATTTCCAGCAGGGCCAATTTGAGGCCTGAGAATACTGTTACACCTGAAATAAGTTTCTTGGTTTGAGGTGAATAGTATTTGTTGCTCTTTTGATTATATCCCTCTAATATATTTAACTTGATATAGAGGAATATATCAGTGAGCAAATTATTATAGTTGGTAGGAGAATGTGAAAGTTCAGTTACTTAGGCTGTACCTTTAAATGACTCGATGAGTTTAATGTACAAGTTCAGAAAATCAAGCAATATTAATGTCAAGATTTAGGCTTCAGAGTATAATATTGGCAGAGAAAATATATGTTCAAACTGTTTCCAAAACATACATCCGTCTTCACACACTCACACAACAGATTCACTGATCGATAGCAACAAAGTCGCAGTTACATAAAAATAGCCGGTTCAGGTAAACATGGAATGGATGCAATGGATATTAATTGATACAAGATGAAAGTCTCATACCGCAGACAGGCAAAGTTAGCTGTTAAGTGACTTACTACGGAGCGGTCCGATGTAGCTGTTAGGTGCGGCAGCAGCAGTGAAGGTGTGCAAGTGTGACTCACTTCCGGATATGGCTTGGCGTGGATGAGCGCTGGTACGCTGAGAGTGTGAATGATCCGGTAAGCTCAGTAACAGATGACAGGTGCACGATGAAAGTGCAAATAGCAAACAAGCTTGGAAAATCTTTAGTGAGACACAGTATCAGAGATTGACCTGAAAGGTAACAGGATTCGTCTAAGGTAACACAGGTTGTGATACCTCTATGACAGAAAACAACAATTCTCAGGCAATGAATGTGTGTTGAAAGCGAGGTTAAATAGGGTGGAGAGGATAATGGGAGGATATACCTTAAAGGGATATCACATTATGATACACAGTGTACCCATCCAGCAAGATAACGCACCATGTC